>NC_079212.1:104634472-104730760 GCF_029633865.1 Lampris incognitus | reverse complement strand
TGTGATCTTATGGAGGCGTCCAACAAACGCAGGGGTCCCTGTCTACATCCTGCTAGATGAGAAGAATCTCACCTACTTCACTGACATGTGTTCCGCACTCGATGTGCAGAACTCACACTTGAGCGTAAGTAAAGACAGAGAGACATTAGGCGTGTGTGTGTGTGTGTGTGTGTGTCTATGTGTATGTTTGTGTGTCTATGTGTGTGTGTGTGTGTTGGAGAGGGACATATAGCTGCTTCACCCTCAACATTCTGATCTCACACCTCTGAACTGGAGACTGTATGTGTTGTTTCAAATGTGTTAGCTCAAATACGTTTGTGTTGGAGTGGTGCCTTTGAAGTTGTTTGGTTTGTTTTCGGTGTGTGTGTGTGTGTGTGTGTGTGTGTGTGTGAGAGAGAGAGAGAGAGAGAGAGAGAGAGAGAGAGAGAGAGAGAGAGAGAGAGAGAGAGAGAGAGAGAGAGAGAGAGAGAGAGAGAGAGAGAGAGAGAGAGAGAGAGAGAGAGAGAGAGGTATTTGAAACTAGTTACATGTTTGTGTAGGTACTCTACCAACCAAGTGGCAGTTGTCCTCTTTTCCTTTAGCAGTTCTGCTCTTTTGTGTAAGCTTATCCTGTGATGTCAGCATCTGACTTGCTGAAGTGTCCTTGAGTAAGACGCAGAATATCCACCAGCTCCAAATGTACTGTGGTGTAGCACTTCCTAAATTCTGATCCACCTGTAGTGGGGCATGCAGGGATTAACAAAGTATGTGATTGTCACGATGATGATGATGAACAAAAACAACAATAAATTATGTGGATTAAAAGGTATTTTTCTTGGCCTATTTATATGTGTGCGTTTGTGTATGTATTATGTATGTGTGTGTGCCTGATGAAAGCGATGGCCTTTTTTCCTTACTGACATGTAAGGGTTCACCGATATCTAGAATTCCCACTAGGCTGTGAGTGAGACTGTACTGTTAGACAGTGTGCATGTGTGTGTATACACTACCGTTCAAAAGTTTGGGATCACCCAAACAATTTTGTGTTTTCCATGAAAAGTCACACTTATTCACCACCATATGTTGTGAAATGAATAGAAAATAGAGTCAAGACATTGACAAGGTTAGAAATAATGATTTGTATTTGAAATAAGATTTTTTTTACATCAAACTTTGCTTTCGTCAAAGAATCCTCCATTTGCAGCAATTACAGCATTGCAGACCTTTGGCATTCTAGCTGTTAATTTGTTGAGGTAATCTGGAGAAATTGCACCCCACGCTTCCAGAAGCAGCTCCCACAAGTTGGATTGGTTGGATGGGCACTTCTTTGAGCAGATTGAGTTTCTGGAGCATCACATTTGTGGGGTCAATTAAACGCTCAAAATGGCCAGAAAAAGAGAACTTTCATCTGAAACTCGACAGTCTATTCTTGTTCTTAGAAATGAAGGCTATTCCATGCGAGAAATTGCTAAGAAATTGAAGATTTCCTACACCGGTGTGTACTACTCCCTTCAGAGGACAGCACAAACAGGCTCTAACCAGAGTAGAAAAAGAAGTGGGAGGCCGCGTTGCACAACTGAGCAAGAAGATAAGTGCATTAGAGTCTCTAGTTTGAGAAACAGACGCCTCACAGGTCCCCAACTGGCATCTTCATTAAATAGTACCTGTTAGAGCCTGTTTGTGCTGTCCTCTGAAGGGAGTAGTACACACCGGTGTAGGAAATCTTCAATTTCTTAGCAATTTCTCGCATGGAATAGCCTTCATTTCTAAGAACAAGAATAGACTGTCGAGTTTCAGATGAAAGTTCTCTTTTTCTGGCCATTTTGAGCGTTTAATTGACCCCACAAATGTGATGCTCCAGAAACTCAATCTGCTCAAAGAAGTGCCCATCCAACCAATCCAACTTGTGGGAGCTGCTTCTGGAAGCGTGGGGTGCAATTTCTCCAGATTACCTCAACAAATTAACAGCTAGAATGCCAAAGGTCTGCAATGCTGTAATTGCTGCAAATGGAGGATTCTTTGACGAAAGCAAAGTTTGATGTAAAAAAAATCTTATTTCAAATACAAATCATTATTTCTAACCTTGTCAATGTCTTGACTCTATTTTCTATTCATTTCACAACATATGGTGGTGAATAAGTGTGACTTTTCATGGAAAACACAAAATTGTTTGGGTGATCCCAAACTTTTGAACGGTAGTGTATGTGTGTATTTGTGTGTGGCTACAGAGTATATGTGGTGTGGGACAGTGAGTAGAAAGCGTCCTTGAGATGATTGATAGTTTGCTAACGTTTGTGTTGATATCTATGGGATGTAGTGTGTGTGTGTGTGTGTGTGTGTGTGTGTGTGTGTGTGTGTGTGTGTGTGTGTGTGTGTGTGCAGGTGAACGCGTACCAATTTATTTCAACAACATCTATGTCAGGAAATGGTGGAGAGTGCAAATGGATGGAAGGAAGAAAAGAGAGAGAAGGACAGAGTAGGAAGGAGGGAGCGGTAGAGTGATAGAGACAGGGTGACAGTTTATGTAATACATCTTGAAATATTTGTCTTGGCATGCTCTCTGCCCTTAAGCACAAACTCACTTATACACTTTAAAGCATTCCTAGTCATCCACTTTTACTCTATCAAAGAGTGAAAGTTTCATTATTTTAATTGATAAGTCGGGGTCAACAAATGAGGAAGCTCCTGCTCTGAATTTATCAATCAAGCAGTTAGTTTACTTCTGTTGGCCTTTGTTTGGCTTTTATTATAATAATCATGAAATGTTCACAGGTCAGAGGTGTCAGATGCACAATAGGCCATGGACCCCAACTTTTGGTCCCATTGTGTGCAGATTTTTTTTTTTTAACTCTCTATAGTATCTGTGTGGAGGAAACATCTGCAAGAATGGGCCTTTTAAATAGGATAATTTTCCTAGTTATTTTGGGGTTTTTTTCATAATTAAAGTTAAGTGACAACCTATTTTCTGCGGATATGTGGGAATCCTCAAGGAGGGTCTATAGGGTCCCTTGAAAAACAGTTCACACTTCAATCTGGTTTCATTCACCAACTATGCAAAATATTGACTAAAACTGACACTTTAGTCACACGTTTAAGAACCATTACTCTTCACTCTGTATCTAAATTAACTTGTATCTTAACTCGGTATCTGTAAGACCATACTGGATCGGTCGAGGCTCCATACCGGATAGGTCAAGGACCAGGTTAACAGTTAACAGGTTAACAGTGGCTGCCATTGGTGCTGTGCCCTCGCAGGGTACCACTGGAAATTCTAAAATCCGCCGTGGCGACCCCTGAGAAACGGAGAAGAAGAAGACTCTTAACTCTGTATCTGTATCTAGAAGCTATTAGGTGAGGCTGTGTTATGTGTTTTTCATGTCGTTTTTAATCCCAAGCACCCAATTTGCCCTTATTTTTTGTGTCTGTTCAATGTTTTTGTACTTTTAAGCATGCAGCTAAAATCCACACACTTGCTAGCATAAGAGCTTGTTTGTTCCCTTGTTTGTAATGGTGTCATTTTGCTGTCAGTGTTCAGTGCTGTTGTCAGAGGTTAAAGTGTACGGTGGTGCCTTTACTATTTGTTCTTTGATGTTTTATTACCCTCTCTTAAGATGTATTTTTGTTAATTTATTGATATTTTCCCAGATGATGATGTAGATTTTCGAACCTCAGGCTTTGCTCACTCCCACCCTTTCTGCCTGATTTCTGCCTCCCCTTTATGAATGTAAGCCAGCCTATTTGCAGAAGTGTAAATGTATGACAATGTGCATGTATGTGTGTGCAATGGCAGTTCTGACCCATTTGGTGCCCAAGGCAAAATCGTAAAATACATAAATAGAGCCCTTGATTTTTTTCTCTCTCTCAGCACACTAGCCTGACATGTGTTAGATCCTCCAAATGCTTTAAAATCAGTGTGGCCAAACTTTGAGCTGAGGACTTGTCTGCATCGAAGAGCCCCATATGGTGCACTTTAATTTGGGGATAGTCTTGGACTGCCACAGCTCTAAGCAGTGCTGACTGCTGCTTTGTGTGGCTGATATCTGGAGTGCAGTCTAACACGAGGGAGCAGTATTTAGAGCGTTTGATCTCAAGTACAGTTTCTTATTTATGATCTGCATATTTGATTTGGCAAAGGTTTTATGCCGGATGCCCTTCCTGATGCAACTCTTTTTTCTATGTTGTATGGTTTGGAGACAGTGGCACTGATGGAAAGACAGGAGGCAGAGCTGGAGGTGGCAGAGTTGAAGATGTTAAGATTTTCATCGGGAGTGACGAAGAAAGACAGGATTAGGAAAGATTATATTAGAGGGACCGCTCAGGTTGGACGGTTTGGAGACAAAGCAAGAGAAGCAAGATTGAGATGGCTTGGACATGTGTGGAGGAGAGATGCTGGGTATATTGGGAGAAGGATGCTGCCGGGGAAGAGGAAAAGAGGAAGGCCAAAGAGGAGGTTTATGGATGTGGTGAGAGAGGACATGCAGGTGGCTGGCATGACAGGAAAATGCAGAAATCAGGAAGAGATGGAAACAGATGATCCGCTGTGGTTACCCCTAATGGGAACAGCCGGAAGAAGAAAAAGACCTCAAGTACAATTTCTGATATGATTTTATCATGGATGTACTGAATGGGCTCGTCTTAGATGTGTTTGCCAAGTTAACTGGTGTGAGCAGCTGATAAGCTTTCATTATTCAGATTGTACCTCAAGTCAGACCTCTTTTAAAAGAAGGTCCTAATTTGATGGATTGTTTCTCTATTTTCCCCATTGTGCTAGGTTCCTTACTGTGTGTGTATGATTGCAAAAGGCCAAGTCGGCATGTCTCTCCGACACGTCCTCTCAGCTTCCAGTAGGGCTTTGTCTCTTGCTCATTAATGGTTACACCAATCTTGAGCCTCACTGCCAATTCTTTCCATACTGCCATTTGTTGTAATTGTTCTTGGGTATTGTCATGCGAGTTGAACAACATATTAATGCAATCATGTCAAACCTGATACTTATAAACTTGGCAGAGCAATAGTCATTCATCACCAGCAATTTCTACACTGTCATTGTAGTGCATACCTGAGGAGAGTGGCTGAGAGGAAGGGAATGGAGGAAGATGTGCCTTGGTCTGACGGGTTTCTGAAGTTGTTGGAACCAAACATCATATAGTTTTTTTTTTTTTTTTAATTTCATAATATTTCAGATGGCTTGAAAACCAAACTATCACAATGTTTTCAGAATTGGAAGATATGATTTACTGTACCACAAGCAATGTCAGCAGAGGAAGAAGTAGGGGGCTCCATCAACACAAGGGTCCGATTTTGTGGCCGAAAAGGTTGTTCCAAGACATGTGTAAATGTATCTGGGTAAACACAGACAATGTGCCTTGTAAACAGGCATGTAACTCAGGCCACAGTTAAAGTGGATGGCTCATGCCATCACGTGTGTGTGTGTGTGTGTGTGTGTGTGTGTGTGTGTGTGTGTGTGTGTTTGTTGTTGGAAAACATGTATTTGTGTTCTACATGTAATAGTTGTTGTTTTGTTTACGGTTTTTCAGAACATGCGTATCCGCAGTGTATGTGGGGACACCTACTGCACCAAGAGCGGGAAGAAGTTCACTGGTCAAGTCAAGGAGAAGTTTATGATCATAGACTGTGAAGAAGTCATTGCAGGATCCTACAGGTGAGAGGGGAAGAATGCACAAATTAGCACAGACAAGCACAGATACACCCACTCAAGCTAACGCTTAATGCTGATGGGTGCACATGCACCCACACAGTCTCTCAACACACAAGCACAACTACACACCACATTGTGTTTCAACCTTCTGCTGCAAGACTCAGGTTCAAGCTCCTGTGACTGCAGATATTTACTTGGCTGAAATGCCCTTTTGAAAGACATGAAATCTCTGCTGGTTCCCAAGGTTATGTCTTGTGGTAAACCCTGTGCTTTGACCTTCCTGTGGAGGGGATGTAAGCAAAAAGCAAATCTTCCTTCAGGGTTTAAATTAGTCATGTATCAAAAACAAAAGAAAAGAAAAGAAAAAAAATACCCTCTATATAAAAAGCAGTGTGTTTGATGAAGAGAGAGCCAATGAACTTCCATTTAGCAACGTGGCATTTAGTTTGCATTCTTCCTGATAAGAAGGACTTGTATGACATTTAGCGGATTAGGAACAATTGGAAACAGCAAGGCCCTGCACCTTTATGAGTTTGCAAATTTCTCTGTGTGAATGAGCTCATGGTGCTCTGTACAATGCTCGCCTTGTGCAGCTGGCCAACTGCTACTGTTAACCAAGAGTTATTTTCGTTATTTAAAACTGTTTTGAGGGTTAGCGTTGCGCAACCTTAATTACAGCTACGCGCTCTTTAGCTTGGGAGGGGACACACTGACACTAAACAAGAACCCAGTGTAAAAGGCATCATCCGTGAGCAGTATATGGCAACATAAACGAGAGGAGACCAGCAATGTCACTTTTTAATGATTTTTCTGTAGAGGACTTGAGTTGTTTCAGGGGAGTTTATGCAACTTCTGTTCCTACACAGGCAAGACTTCTTGTTCTCTCCACCCTCGTATTTCCAGCTTGTTGCGTTGTTCAAGTTCCTTTTTACTGCCTCATGAACATAAGTCAAGCTACAATGCCACCGTGAACATAGCACAATATAAAATATATGTTCCACTGTTGCATATGTATGTCTCAGGTCTGGAAAGTGTGAGAGAGAGGATATAAATACTAATCAGAGATGAGACGATAACATAAACTTCATTAATGCAGAGAGGAATATTAATTTGCCTAAGCAAGCAGACTCGGAACAATATTATGACCAAACCGTGCAAGAAATAAAAACAAGGTGGAGCATGCCAATATATTACATTGAGTTATATCATGCAATAAAAATGTCCTCTCTGTCAAAGTCATGAGCACAATGTGCAATAATAGCTAACTCTGTTAAATATCAGTAGTGATAACTGTAGTACACAACTAAACAAGCTAAAATCATTCATTTACGCTTTAAAAATTAACAGTCAATGATAAAAATCACAAATGCAAGTAGGTTTCACAATTAAAGATGGCATTAAAAGAGCAAAATAGGAATGGTGTAGGCAGCATGGTTGTGAATGTGAGCACTGCTTTGCTTTTCTCAGTTTAGAACTGCCTGTGTCCTTGCACCTATTTGCAAGGACCCCACCTCTCTTGTGGCAAGCAGAGTTAATTTCTGTTTTTTGTGTGTGTGTGGGGCTCATTGCATTATCACATGACATGACTGTGCACTGGCTGCCTCTGACCAAATAAATGCACGGCTAAATGACTGTCACCCAGATAAATGTCTCCATTATATGTTGTAGCATATCCCATTGGGCATTTTGGGTGTTTGGTGATCACATTATGTTTTCCTATAGTGTAATGAGGCCTAGCTGACACTTGTATTCTCCACACAATACATCCTACTGGACGCCAACCAGAGTTTTCAAATCCTAGTCACGATATAAAATCTGGAACAAATATGGAGGTTAGAAGTTGAAAACTTGTGGAAACACCGCTTCTAGTTGCTTTGACAGTGAAGCCCATACTTTGAATAGACCTCTTCCTCTGCTCTCTCTCGCTCTCTCTTTCTCTGTCTCTCTCTCTCTCTTTTTCTATCCCCCTCCATTTTGTTGAGCTGTACTTGTGTTCCTCTCCCACAGAGGTGTGTGTGTGTGTGTGTGTGTGTGTGTGTGTGTGTGTGTGTGTGTGTGTGTGTGTGTGTGTGTGTGTGTGTGTGTGTGTGTGTGCGTGAGCGTGTGCGTGAGCGTGCATACTAGCATGGGCAAAACTGTATTTGTGTGCTCTTGGTTGTCATATTGGAACTGCTAGAGAAATGGTGTTGCAACACTCTAGGGATTTTAACGGCTTAATGTCAGGGGGGTGGAAGAGGAGGAAAAAAATGAGTGACAGATGAAGAGTGACAGAGACAATTGGAAGCAGTGATGGCTGCATTTTTCAGCCTTTACTTTTTAATACACTGTTTGGACATGGATGTGGCTTGGGTTAATGAAGTTGGTCTCATTTTATGGAGTTTCCACTGGCACACGAAGTGAGGTTGAGTTTAACAAAGCACCATAAAAAATCGATTTATAGTTTGACATGTTCAGCCCAGCTGTTTGGTCGCTGGTATGCTTTGTACAACTTTGCATTGTGGAGATGCATGTTGCACCTCCGGGTGCTTTCTAGGTAGAGCAGGGTAAGGGTTAGCATTGCTACTGGTCATAACCTATTGTAATGGCAAAGTGATTAGTTAGAGGCTGAATGTAAACAGAATTTGTTTCGCTGCAGAGAAAATCGACTTGCCTCTGGATGCTTATCAATACTTTTAGTATCACAATGAACTGCACCTTTCTGTCAGGAGTTGGACTGAAGTCCTCCTACAGTCCACAACCATTAGTTTATGGTGAACAAATGAGTCTTCATGGGAATGAATGGGATTGTGAGTAATTGTGCGATACTACTGTGTCACTGTGTATGTTTTATATCACTAGGTTGGTTTCTATTGTCATGACTTGTCAATATTGATAATTATATGTCAGCAACAGTGACAAAAACTGGCATTGCAATTGGAACTGAGTCAAATGTGTTGCTGGTAACACGTCATCAGCTTTCTTTTTTTTTCCTTTGGATTTTTCCCCTTTTTTCTCCCCAATTGTACATGGCCAATTACCCCACTCCTCCAAGCCATCCCAGTCGCTGCTCCACCCCCTCTGCCGATCCGGGGAGGGCTGTAGACTACCACATACCTCTGATACATGTGGAGTTGCCAGCTGCTTCTTTTCACCTGACAGTGAGGAGTTTCGCCAGGGGGACATAGCGCGTGGAAGGATCATGCTATTCCCCCCAGCTCCCCCTCCCCTCTGAACCGGTGCCCCGACCGACCAGAGGAGGCACTAATGCAGCGACCAGGACACATACCCACATCCAGCTTCCCACTATTAGACAGGGCAAATTGTGTCTGTAGGGACACGTGACCAAGCTGGAGGTAACACAGGGATTCGAACTGGCGAGCCCCGTTTTGGTAGGCAACAGAATAGACTGCTACGCTACCCGGACGCCCCCCCCCCCATGTCATCATCTTTCTACTCTGGAAAGAGTGAGGGCGGATGCTTGCCAGCACAGAAGCTTTACCCTTAGAATGGTCTTTCTAATCAATATATCACCTTGCCACCCTATAATATGATGGACATTTAAGTTCATGACAAGTTTGTATAAATATGATTTTAACAACATTTTTATTCCAGATTGGTTCACACTTTATTAAAAGGCATACCAGTGCTAACAACTCTTGACTGGATAATTTGGTCAGGTGTGCTCCAGTAACCATCCAGTCATTCCCCTCCTGATTTGGGTGCACCACCTCTGCAACTCCCCACCTCTGGTCACTCCTCTTTGCCATCCATCATTCTCCTTTTATCTGTCGTTTGAGTTGGCACTTAGTCTCGCTATCTTAATTTTATTTGAATAAGTGAAAACATCTGCCAAAGAGGCGAGTTCTTTTCCATTTTTTTTTCCAAATGGTTTTCACCAAATAGTTTTCTTGAGTTCAGAGTCTTCCTGTGACCCATTGAGTGATCTTCCTCATTCTGCTCATTTTCAAAATATTGTCTCTTAAGGTGTCTGGGTAGCATAGCGGTCTATTCTGTTGCCTACCAACATGAGGATCCTGGTTCAAATCCCCGTGGTACCTCCGGCTTGCTCGGGTGTCCCTACGGACACAATTGGCCGTGTCTGCAGGTGGGAAGCTGGATGTGGGTATGTATCCTGGTCGCTGCGCTAGCGCCTCCACTGGTCAGTCAGGGTGCCTGCTCGTGGGGGAGGGGGAACTGGGGGAATAGCGTGATCCTCCTATGTGATACGTCCCCTGATGAAACTCCCCACTGTCAGGTGAAAAGAAGTGGCTGGTGACCGACCCCACATGTATTAGTCTGCAGCCCTCCCCGGCTCAGCAGAGGGGGTGGAGCAGCGACCGGGAAAGCTTGGCAGAGTGGGATAATTGGACAGATACAATTGGGGAGAAAAAGGGAGGAACCCCCCCCCCACAAAAAAAAATTGTCTCTTGAACATTGCTGAGAGAAGTGGAAAGTGTATTGTAGGGGAAGTGGAACTTGTTTTACCCCCTTCGTAAAGTATTTCTCCTGTTTAAGGAACATATGGTTGTAAGATGGAATATGAGATGGTTGTGGGTTATGACTATAAATTGTAAATGACTTGTTTGATGTACAGCTACATGATATTGTTATTAGTCAGCGGAGCCTGTGCCTATATATGATTCTATATTTACATGGGAATACATAGATATAGATGAGATAAACAGGCTGCCACTCTCCTTGATTTGATGAATTCGGAAGAACCAGTTTACCGTGGTAATGAGTTTCTACATGGGTTTCATACAGTACTTCTGTGTGGCAACCAATGGGCTGAGAGGTATGCAGTTTGGGCGGACAGATGTCAAACAACACTCGTTGTGGAACGCATGGGCGAGGTCTGAGTTAAGTTGCTAAAGTCAAGGCAAATGTTCGAGAAGGGAGTTATCGCAGTTTAAGATATCTATCCCATATTATCTTAAAAGTTGTTGTAAATCTGGAAATCCAATGCCTGGTAATGGATATCATAGTTTTAACACTTTAATATCTCAGCTGAAAAGGGAAACAGCATGTATTCATTCCCTTGCCTCGTAGACCTGTGTTATCTTCTCATCTTTACACTCAAAGGAAACACTATATAGAAACATAAGATAAAATCAGGCAGACCAATATTTCCAGTCCCAAAAAGCTCACAGCTTTGATATCTGGAAAAACTGACTCCATTTCTTTCATTAGCCAAATTCTTAACTGTCATGTTGGATGTTCAAGGTCACGCTCT
Source organism: Lampris incognitus (assembly GCF_029633865.1). Lineage (NCBI taxonomy): Eukaryota > Metazoa > Chordata > Actinopteri > Lampriformes > Lampridae > Lampris > Lampris incognitus. The sequence continues at coordinate 104,719,910 of NC_079212.1, read as the reverse complement.
GTAACACTCCTATTCAAATCTGACCACAAGCTTCCTAATGGGAAATATGAGTCTCGCAAAATACAACAGTTATGACTTTGGTAGTAAAGTGGTGTTAGTTTTGACTATCTAATACCGCCTTATTGCAGGCATGACTACACTTCTCTTGCCTTGTTAAAGTATTTAGAATATGCTTTATGACATCTTTTAAGTGTTCTCGGATGAACTGTGAGGGAGATTTCTTGACGTCTGTGGTGAAATTTGTGGAAGCAAATAGGCTTAATTAAACAGCGACTGAGTTAACGGAGATAAAAGTTGCGCCACCGGTTAGTCAAATTGTATTCAAAAAAAGAGTGTCGAACGTTTTACCTTTTACTGTTGGAAAACACAACTCGCAGTTCGCCACGTCACTCATAACCCAACATGTCTTTAATGTTTCTAAATGATTAAAGTTTTCTCACTGTTGACAATTCAAATCTTCCACAGCTCAAATACACCTGTAATATAGGATGAAGTTGCTGCACAGCGTGTGTTTGCACAGTAGAGTAGGTCTGCCTGTGACCCGATGAGAGCTAAATAGCTCTCTAATTATGAGTTATTTCTTCCAGGAACGAGTTCAATTGCTGTGTGTCACACGCCCCTGGGTGTTATATTACATTCAGGACAACTCGGTACTTTTAAGTCTCATACGTATCTCTAACCCAGTAGGATAAATGAGGAGTGAATGGTAAGTAAATTTAAACATATGATGAGTCATCACAGTGATCGTATTTGACCAGGAAGTTGTTAAAACAGAATCCAGGATGATTTGAGATTTTTATCAGCAAGAGACTGAAGTGGAGTAAATACACAAGCACAGCTAAGAGGTTTCAAGTATACTTCATACTTTTTTTTTTAAAGCACATTTCAAGTCATGCCATGGTGCAGTGTGGAAATTTGTAAGGCAGAACTGCCAGCACACCTTTGAGTCATGTAAGGTTTACATTATATATATTTATGATTTACGTTCATATGTTTATTTACACACTTTGTATTGTTTGAAGATGCCCATCCCCATTATCGGTGATGTCATATCCTGTCTTTGATGATGGTTAGCCACACATTTGAAATAATTCACATACACTACCGTTCAAAAGTTTGGGATCACCCAAACAATTTTGTGTTTTCCATGAAAAGTCACACTTATTCACCACCATATGTTGTGAAATGAATAGAAAATAGAGTCAAGACATTGACAAGGTTAGAAATAATGATTTGTATTTGAAATAAGATTTTTTTACATCAAACTTTGCTTTCGTCAAAGAATCCTCCATTTGCAGCAATTACAGCATTGCAGACCTTTGGCATTCTAGCTGTTAATTTGTTGAGGTAATCTGGAGAAATTGCACCCCACGCTTCCAGAAGCAGCTCCCACAAGTTGGATTGGTTGGATGGGCACTTCTTTGAGCAGATTGAGTTTCTGGAGCATCACATTTGTGGGGTCAATTAAACGCTCAAAATGGCCAGAAAAAGAGAACTTTCATCTGAAACTCGACAGTCTATTCTTGTTCTTAGAAATGAAGGCTATTCCATGCGAGAAATTGCTAAGAAATTGAAGATTTCCTACACCGGTGTGTACTACTCCCTTCAGAGGACAGCACAAACAGGCTCTAACAGGTACTATTTAATGAAGATGCCAGTTGGGGACCTGTGAGGCGTCTGTTTCTCAAACTAGAGACTCTAATGCACTTATCTTCTTGCTCAGTTGTGCAACGCGGCCTCCCACTTCTTTTTCTACTCTGGTTAGAGCCTGTTTGTGCTGTCCTCTGAAGGGAGTAGTACACACCGGTGTAGGAAATCTTCAATTTCTTAGCAATTTCTCGCATGGAATAGCCTTCATTTCTAAGAACAAGAATAGACTGTCGAGTTTCAGATGAAAGTTCTCTTTTTCTGGCCATTTTGAGCGTTTAATTGACCCCACAAATGTGATGCTCCAGAAACTCAATCTGCTCAAAGAAGTGCCCATCCAACCAATCCAACTTGTGGGAGCTGCTTCTGGAAGCGTGGGGTGCAATTTCTCCAGATTACCTCAACAAATTAACAGCTAGAATGCCAAAGGTCTGCAATGCTGTAATTGCTGCAAATGGAGGATTCTTTGACGAAAGCAAAGTTTGATGTAAAAAAAATCTTATTTCAAATACAAATCATTATTTCTAACCTTGTCAATGTCTTGACTCTATTTTCTATTCATTTCACAACATATGGTGGTGAATAAGTGTGACTTTTCATGGAAAACACAAAATTGTTTGGGTGATCCCAAACTTTTGAACGGTAGTGTACATGTCCCTCAGAATTAAGGACTATGTATAGTACATACAGTCTATTTTTCATATAAAAATATAAAACTGTATAGTAATGTAGTGCAGACCGCTGATAGGAGACCCAGCAAAGACCCTTGAGGCATGAAGATTTTTCTAAAAAACAAAAAAACAAGTTTGGTGGGCATCCGGATGGTGTAGCAGTCGGTTTTGTTGCCTACCAACATGGGGCTCACCGGTTCGAATCCCCATGTTACCTCCAGCTTGGTTGGGCGTCCCTACAGACACAATTGGCCGTGTCTGTTGGTGGGAAGCTGGATGTGGGTATGTGCCCTGGTTGCTGCACTTGCACCTCCTCTGGTCAGTCGGGGCGCCTGTTGGGGGGGAGGGGGAACTGGGGGGAATAGCGTGATCCTCCCACACACTGCGTCTCCCTGGCGAAACTCCTCACTGTCAGGTGAAAAGAAGCAGCTGGTGGCTCCACATGTATCGGAGGAGGCATGTGGTAGTCTGCAGCCCTCCCCGGATTGGCAGAGGGGGTGAAGCAGTGACTGGGATGGCTCGGAGGGGTGGGGTGATTGGGGAGATCAAGGGGGGAAAAAAACAAGTTTGGTTACCATCTCTGCAAAGCCTTGCTAAAATGAACAGCTTTCCTGCTTTTTCATACCAGGTCAGCACAGACTGCACTTAATGTATATATGATTTACTATACTAACATGCTGTCTTTGTATGTCTCTTCCTGCTTCTCTTCCCCATCTCCCTATTTCTCTTCAGTTTCACCTGGTTGTCTGCTCAGGTGCACAGCAACATGGTGATGCATTTTTCGGGCCGCATAACAGACAGCTTTGACCGAGAGTTTCGCTGTCTGTACGCCGACTCCCAGATAATCGACTGTTTCTATAACCCAGAGGATGAGGGCCCGCCCTACTACTCCTCGTACCCAGTCGTGACGGCACCTGCCTTGACCATGGGCTTAGGCCTACCAGGAATGGGCTTGAATGTGTTCTCCGATAGGTAAGAAGCTGGAATCGGGTAAAGGGATTTTTTTTTTGTCCTACTTCAGAGGTCAATTAAAATGACCCTTCTGGTAAAAATCATGTCTGTAGTCTTCTGAAGGACATATGCTTTTAATTGGTTTTGTGTGTGTTTGTTGGGGGGGGTACATGTATGTGTGTGCAAGTGTCTGAGAATGTTTGTGTTTATGTAAGATCAGCAGCGGCAACATGAGCGGTATGGCTTTTTCTCTAGACTGTTTGCTAAAGGGGGCTTGGAGGTGGCAGAATGGTGTGTGTGTGTGTGTGTGTGTGTGTGTGTGTGTGTGTGTGTGTGTGTGTGTGTGTGTGTGTGTGGCTTGGCAAAAGGCAACCGGGATGGCTTGGAAGAGTGGGTAATTGGCTGGATACAATTGGGGAGAAAAGGGGGGGGGAATCCCCTCCCCATAAAAAAGAAGCACATGGACCCCTGCTGTTCTTTTCTATCAGGATCGTTCAGAACAAAAATGGCTGTGTCAACATCAACATAATGGTTGTTGTTTCCTGTCATCGCATTCAAAGGCTGTTATGACTGAAAAGAGTTTATTGTGATAGTTCACTCTGCATCTGTTTCCCAAGGCAAAGGGAGCGGGAAAGAGTGTGTTCTGAGAACTCCAGCAGCCAGTCGAGCAGCAGCATGTCCAGTGTGAAGGCTGCGCCTGGAATGACCCCTAACACGGTCTACAAGGTCACACACGGTAACGAGAAGAAGGAGCCAAACAACAACTCTCATCTTAGTCCTGAGAGGAGAGGAGGAGGAGAGAGGGAAAGAGGAGGCGGGCAAACCCCTACACCTCAGAATCAAACCCCACCAGGTACCCACGTCACCCTAAACGGAGGAACTGATCTAAGCCCTGTTTCGCCTTTTGGCCAGTCAATAGGCATAGAGTGGCCCAAATCCAATCCGGCAGACTTCCTGCGGGCTAATGTGGGCGGCACCACTTCCAAGTTTCAAGGGTTGGGTTTGTACAACAGCAAACCCAATGTGTTTCACAACGCTGGAACAAATCCCAGCACCCCCAGCACATACCAGACCACCAAGACTCAGTCCCCCACACCAGAAGACAAACTCACTCCCAAGCAGAGGACTACCTCCAGCCCTTTCCTCAACAAACTCACAGACCTCTTCCTGCCCCCCTCCAGCAAAGACAAGGACTCCAACACCTACAGGAAGTCGCCCCCCCAAACTACCCTACCCTGGAGCGGTCCAGACCTCTCTCAAACAGAGCCTGAGAGCCAGCAGAGCCCCCCGCCACCCACTTCTCCGGTTGTATTGATGAACCGGCAGGACCAGAAGCGAATGACGCTGGGCCACAGCAAACTGGACCTGGTGAACCACTACAACAAGATGAAGTCAAAGCAGGTGTACAGCCGCTTTGAGCTGAAAAGTGGTAACTGAGCTGAGGAAATTGAGTTGAATCAAATTGTTCTGCTCTCACGTCTTGTGGAGTAAAAGGACAAAAATGTATCGACTTTCATACAAATGAACATTTTTCAATGAAAGGAGAATGCTGTGGACACAGGATAAAGTCCACAAAGTCATCCAGCCACTCTGAATTAAAGAACAACTGCCAGGAAAGTGGAGGACTATTTCATTTTGTTGGAAAAAGACAAACAAAAGTATGTCACACTTTATCGAGCATGTCTTGCTTCGTTTTAACGTTAGTGCAAATCTGAAGCATACTGTATGTACTGTTTCATCATTACCTTTTTTCATCTGCAATGAAAAATTAATATTGTAATATTGTTCGAGAAAACCAAAGGGCAAAAAAAAAAAAGTCAAACGAATGTGTCCTTTCTGAAAAACAGAGCTCTGGGTGACATTGCATTACTGATACCCTTTGATATACACCGCAGCAGCGGGGACAAGTCTGTCATACTACGGCTGCTTTCCAACAAATCAGCTGTGTTATCAAGCCGCTGTGTCGGTTCACATGGAACACGGCCGGTGCCTCGAGTCTGAGTCCCCGGCCCCCTCACAGTTCTGGTAGCGTGCGCATGTGCGTGTGTGTGTGTGTGTGTGTGTGTGCGCACAATTATGCATAGTTAAGCTGCATTTACGCCATTGTTCATACAAGGGAGTTGGAGAACTTCTTCAACGCTTGAGTCAAGAGATATTCATCAGTTTGTCTCTGGGACTATAAAACATGTTGCTCTGTCACCGGTGCCAGAAACCATACAAATACAACAGGCATGTGGTTCCTCTTTCATGTAACTGCTTCAAAGTGAGTGCTCTAAACTTTACTTGGGTTGCATACTACGTTTTCCTCATAAGCCAACAATTATTGGTGGGGTTTTTTTTGGTTTTTTTTTAAGGTGGTTGATTGTGTTTAGGAGATGTGTCATGTGTAGTTGGGTCCTAAAGTAAGGAAGATTGAACCCTCCCTTGCTCCTGTAGCCAGTAATTTGATCTTATGAGCCCGAAAATGCGGTTTTACTTAAAAACTTTTTTTTTTGTTTTGAGAAATAATTTCCATTGTTGTGAAACGATCCCATTTTCTGTGGATATAAAAAAAAAGATTTTATGACTTAATGTGAGATGAAATCACATTAATACCCACATTTTTTTTTTACAATACAGCCTTCAATTATCCTTCTTTCACTTTATTCCCCAGTTATTTGGTGTATTTTATGCTGAAGTTGTGAATGGTTTAAGGTTATGGAGATGTCCGTTTTTTCATTGTTGGAAATTATTGTGTGAAATCAATGATTTATTTTTTCATAAATGAGACCCCTGTAAACTACCATGTCAACAGATCTCCTCAGAGAGATCAAACCTGAGAGAAGAGAGAAATGGAGGTCGAGGGAATGAACGCAACCTGGAGGCTAGTCTGCATTTCCCAGTCTACCTTTCTCTCTCCTACTCTGGCCTTACTAACTTATTTGCTTTTCTTTCCTCTTCATTTGAGTGCAATGTACCTTTAACACTCCTGCAGCGTGACGTGGCGTGCTGGCTCTCCGTATCAGATGTCCAGGCAGTCTAACCGCAGAGCTTTTACACCTGACACCACAGCAGAGCATGACTAACAGAAAAGCTTTAGTAGTTAGGAAGCGTTGTGGGGACGAACGAGAGCTGCTGGTGTAATATGCGTCACCATGTGCCTTGGTCATCCTGCACGTTTACAGTCACACTACAGCCCTCAACCAAACACACCTGTCGACGGTGAAGTGCATTTAGGTTCAATACCGCTGTCATCCCAGTTGGCGGTCTTCATAGTAAGATGTTATGCTACCATATCAATGATCCTGTGGTCCTACAGAATTGTCTTAATGAACAGTAAAAAAAAAAAAAAAGTGAAAAAGCTGCGATGTATAGGCAACACTTCATGTTGTAGTCTGTCCCTCAAAAGAAACGGATGTCTGCAGAGGAGATCGATCAGTGCTGCTGATCATTTTTAATGTAGAGGAGGTGAGAGCTCTGGGACACAAATGCACAGGAAATGGTGTATGAAAAGGTGTTGTTTGTCATAGGGTTGGTCAAAATTTTAACATCTTACAGCTTATGGTGCCCTTTAGACATTTCTTCACCATTTACAATAATGTTTTTATGAAGAAACATTAGCTAATTTCTCACCCCCCAAATTTGCACATTTGTGTTTTATTCATATTGCTTGCCATCATTGAATAAGATACAGAAGAACCTTATTCCTGTTTAGGATATTCATTTGCATAGGTGTCATCATTTGGGTTATGCCACTGGTTTACAGTGGTGTCTACTGCAGATCCCACCACATTGTGAATCCAGTCTTTATCATTTCCGCAGTTTCTCAAGAACTGCAGTTACACTTTGCAGTGCGGAGGAGCTGTGGTACAGCGGCACGTGTAAAATATTTCACTGTAGAGTTTGTAGGATGGATACGATAGCAAGAAAAAACATTCACTACCCCTCAGGTTTTCTTTTACAGTTGTATAGATAATTCTACATTAAACTTGGGGGGGGGCACTTCATATGATTAATTTGTTAAAAAAATGTGCTTTACAGTCAGCAAAGGGTATATTTTCTGTCGTTGTTTCTCTCCATGTCTCAAACCTGGTTTTCCAATACAATCATTATCTTCTTGTAGAGAACAGATGTTTACCGCTGATAGTATGTACTGTAAGCAATAATGGTTGACAAAGACCAATTTTACTAGATGTATACTATATTATTTACTTTTTTAGTCATTATGGAATCAAATTGGTTTGGTGACTTTGTTATACTGTAATAATGGCCAACTTAGCATTTGTTACAGAATATTCTACAAAAAGACTGTCCTTTTGTCCAATATTAGACAAATTAAGCACATGAAGTCACTTCATTGTGTTTGTCTCTGTAATATATTTGTTTATATGTATATTTCAACCACTGACTTAATGTCAGGATTTTGGGTCGTTCCTAAAGAAACACTTGGCTACTGAACTGACTTGTTACCATCTGCTTTTCGTTTTTTACATGATGGTTATTTCTGCAGAATGTGAAATTAAACTTTAACTCTTGATACCATTACAGACACGGTTATTATGTCCCGGTTTCTATCGGTTGGTGGGCTGTGTACCCATCTGATATATTGCATGGACATAGCAAACTAAGAGTGGATGTTCAGCGCTATTACATACAGGGGACATAGTTGCCCTCAGTGCAAAGTGAATGGGCTTCGTTAAAGTGAAACCGAGTTGACTGAAATCCTGATCAGATCTCTTTCTCTGACCAGCGTGCAGCACTGTAGAGTTTGTTTTTAAATGTTACAAACTTATAAACTCACCTTTACACTATGAATCATAAAAATATTTCAATGCTTTTATAATGTGAAAACCCAATCCTGGGTCTCCAAAACAAGGCATTAATATCCACATGAGAAAGAGGAAGGGGGGGCGTGTCCTGGTAGCATATTCCGTTGCCTGCAAATACAGGGATCGCCGGTTCAAATCCCTGTGTTACCTCCGGCTTGATCAGGTATCCTAACAGACACAATTGGCTGTGTCTGCAGGTGGGAAGCCAGATGTGGGTACGTGTCCTGGTCGCTGCACTAGCGCCTCCTCTGGTTGGTCGGGACGCCTGTTCAGGGGGGAGGGAAACCTGGGGGGAATAGCATGATCCTCCCGTGCGCTACGTCCCCCTGGTGAAACTCCTCACTGTCAGGTGAAAAGAAGCAGCTGGTGACTCCACAAGTATCAGAGGAGGCATGTGGTGATCTGCATCCCTCTCCGGATCGGCAGAGGGGGTGGAGCAGTAACCAGGACAACTCGGAAGAGTGGGGTAACTGGATGGGTATATTTGAGGAGAAAGAGGGGGAGAGGAAAGGAAGGTTGGGACGCCATGATAATAAATGATGGTAGTCCCCTCTTTATTTTATCTCTCTCTCCTGTGTTGCATCCTTGAACAGTCACACAGCAGCTGCCGCTGCACTCTGGTATAATTTTGTTTTCTTATTAGCTGTATTCAAGTCGACTTCAACTGGCCCTTTGTAGCATAAAAATCATATTTCACAGCACTGTTTTGTTTACAAGATTGTACTCAGTGTTTGACATGACTGCTGAGAAAAATACACAGTTGGAGTTTACCAAACTAGTCCTGTGGAAAAAGGTCACTTGCTGACAAAGTACACAGATGAAAAAGGGATTTCTATGATAGCTGAAGCTGTTGCATTGCACTGTAAATATTGACAGAAGTTACAGAAAATAGATTTACAGAGTTGGTTTGCTTTTATGTTTGAAAGTTTGTAAGCCAGTGCTAACTGTAAAAAGGGCTATTATGCATTACTAACAGTGTTACAAAACTACACAATTATGTAATAAAGATTCTTTTTGATTGGGAACCAGTGTGATAAATTGTATGCATGTGCTAATAATGATAATGACAGGTGAGGTTGGTGGTGATCTTGATTTTAGCTGGAATTGTATTAAAACTTAATAGTGAATGTGATTGCTGGACTCATCTAATTAAACTGCAGCTGGCATGTAAATGCAAGTTTTAAATGTGCATTTCAACAGAAGTGTCTACATCAGGACAACCAGAATAGATTGCTTTGGGGCTATTTTTACATCCCGGGGGGAAGAAGCAAGGGTGGATCTCATTCCAGCAGGGAGTGTCCTTAGTCGCATTTACACGATTCATAATCATCCATTGTTATTTCAAATTGTGTAACAATGTAACAATTCAAAGGTACAGTCCATTATGGCATGTGTCACCATGGCCATGTGGAGTATTGTGGCAACACAAGAGCTCTTCTGGCATCAATAAACATGACATATCTCACCATCGGATCAACATTTTGAATTTTTTTGAGAGGCGGCGACAATGGAAAGCCTCAAAAGGAATTGAAAACAATATGGAATTAGCTGGTTTTCTCATTCACACGTAATAATGCTGACATTGTTTACGAAGTCTGACCAAAACGACGACAGAAGTGCATGCATTAATTGCAGATTGAACCTTTAACTGCAGACTGCCCCACTTGTTAGAGTTCAACAAGTGACACCCATATTTTGGTCTTGTGCATGGCTATGGGCCAGTAGGATGGATTATTGACTACCTCCTATCCAGCTGTCAGATGTAGGTCAGCAGCGCAAGATCCTTTACAGACCATGTTTAGGCCAACAGGTTACTTTTCATGATGTAATTCAGTGTCTTGCCCTCTGACTCCATCACGTCACACCTTCCTGTGAGGAAATTCAGCCCAATGGCTGTGTCAGGGCTATTTGTGGACTACGAAATATCAGGAGCAGGAAGTTCAGAAACACGAACAATGTAAAAGTTTTAGAAACTCCAAGGACAGATGGACAAATACTAAAAAAAAAAAAAAAAAGGTCCATAGCAGAATGACTCTTCCTGGAGTCCTTAAAAAAGATGGTCAACAAAAGGCAGTAATTTATCATTCAGGGGAAAAGCTCTAAGGTTACAGTTCTATTTCTGGGAAGCCAAGACAACAAGATAGAAAATGTAATATGCCATGATTGCTGCTCCTTCTGTTTTAGTGTGCCGGTCCCATGTCGGCCCAGGCAGTTGTTTATTTTCACAAAACTCCACACCACCCTCTCTGGAATGGCCTTTAAATCCCTTGACAACCTGAGCCACACAGCAGGAAAATTAATGACTTGCTTTGTAGCCTTAGTTACCGTTTTGCCCTTTGTCTTTCTTTGGTAGTCACAGTCACAGGTTTACTGGTTACCTCCTGGTTGTTTAAGGCCTGGCAGGGTGACAGTCTGCACTGAGCGGGCTGCGTCCACTTTGGTGAAGACTGGGACCCAGATGGGCTCTGTATCCCGGCCAGACAGCCGGGGTAGCTTGCTTATAGCTGCTACAAACGAGGAGCTTTTCACATTCATCAGCCCTGGTTTAATTTTCATGCACATGGCCATTACAAGCAAATGAGACCATCAGGAAGAAGATTAGATATTGCTGTATAATGATTTCAAATGCTTTTCTCTGGGCCGGAGTCCCAGCCAAATCTGGCAAAACAATTCCCAGCATGCACAGGATACACAGCCATAATCAGAGATACGTACATGCAATTCCTCATCACTGTATATGTTGCAAATACCTATTTTCCTCAAAACACCAGTATATCTCCCACTCTTCTCTTCAAAACACACACACGAGAGGATGAATGTAGAGCTTTTCTACAAGGGGCGATGCAAATGTGAAATGATGTCATTCATCTGCAAAACATTACCCCCCCCCCCTGCAGAGGTGCCCACAGTGAACAAAAAACACAAACTCCTTGCAGCTAACTTAAACAGGTGTGCATTAAATTGAGGTTCTAGGCTAATAGATCATTATTACATGACTCAGTCAACAGGGCATGGCCAAATTAAAATGAAAAAAAAAACATGGTGCTGTGGGGCACCGGGAATAAATTCATCCACACTAAGTGGCAATGTGGACATAAAACTGGTTTGGCAATGAAGAGGCTGCTGTTAGGCCACTATAGTGTTATGGCTATGGGGCTTTATTTAGATTAAGTTCATGGTTATTTCTGGTGTGTACTGTACACAACCCTAAATAGCCTGTATAATGCAGTGTGCGGGTTGCTAACATTAAGAGGTGCTCTAAAATGAGGTGTCCAACAAATCGCAAAATTCCAGTCAATGCTAGCCTATCTATTCTAACCAAATTAAGGTCTGATTGGTTTTCTTTGAAAAACAGTGAGCATAAACCTGAATCCCCCCCGACTCAAAATAGAGAAGACATTCCCCCAACCATGTTGCACCTACACTACCAAAAGGTCACTTAAGTATTTGAGTTTACAGTGAGAACTTGCAGAAACATGATGACACAGAATGTAAACCCCACTGGGTTGCAGGGATGTGTGTGTCTGTAGGCAGTTTATATGGCAGACGGGGTAACCCTAGCCTCAGTAGTCATGTTTCAGTCTTGACTGCTGTCTGTTGTTAGATAATCTGATGGTGAAGCAGGAAAATAGAGAACCCTTTCCTCATCCACACGGAAGGGCTGAGATTGTGGTGATGCATGCTCAATAACCCAGGTAAGGAAATCCCAGAAAGGTGAATCAGTTAATCAGGACACAACGTTTATTGAGAAAAAACGTTTCATCACTCATCTCAGTGACTACATCAGTCTCAACTGACTGCTGGACTGACGGTCAGTCATGGTCATTGTAACTTTAGTACACACGAGTACATCTGTCGCCATCTTACAATCCCATGATTGCAACTATTCCCCAATCCTCTGTGAATAGTACACATGGCCATTGGAACTCTAGTTATGGTCACGGCAATTCTCATATGAAACTGATTGTTGGTTTCGGTTGTTATGCCACTGTATTGTTTATAAGGGTGGGGATACCTGTAGTCAGCTGAGACTGAAGAGGTCACTTAGATGAGTGGTGAAACGTTTCTCTCAATAATCGTTGTGTCCAGATGAATTGATCCAACTTTCTGGGATAGGGTTGAGCTTGTTTTTTGGAAGATTTGTGCTGTGCTTGCAGTGCTGTGGGAAATTATGCTCGCTAAGTCACAGGTTTGAATCCAGATTCGACATTGTCTTTCTACATTTACGTAGTTATGCGTCCACACACATACGCACCATTGGCGCTGCAGTCATCGCTAGCCTCTTGGAGCCATCTCAGCACAACTACAGTCCCCTACTGTTGTGCACCGAGTAGCTTTACTATAGCATTTTGGTACATTACGTGCCTTGCTCAAAGACCCCTTATTGAGGGTGGTCGTTAAGGAGGAAGAGAGCTCCATTCATGCCCCTCTGCCAGGATCGGGGAGACCATGAGGCAATTCTACCTTATCTTTGCTGTATAGTTAAATTGTTCAGCAGGGATGTTGATATATCATAGATGGTATAAAATACTTATCAATCAATCAGATTTTATTGTATAGCACTTTTCATACAAACAAATGTAACACAAAGTGCTTCACACAATAAAGCAATGAAATCAATAAACCCCCCCAAAAAAAATAAATAAATAAAAGTACAGGCAAATTACTTATATCTCACCCTTAACACAGGGCAACCGTCCTAACATATCTACCACATCTGATATACTAAGATCTGCATTTATTCTTGGTGATGTTTTTTTAAGTGCAATAATGTACGTATGTGTGCTCTGTGATGGCCTGGTGGCCTGTCCAGGGTGTCACCCTGCATGCCGCCAATGACTGCTGGGATAGGCTCCAGCATCCCCACGACCCCGATTGGGATAAGCGGCTTGGATAATGGATAAAGATATATATATATATATATATATATATATATATATATATATATATATATATAATCCAGTGAGTCAAGTAAATTCTTTATAAGACATATATGAGACAACTTACTTGATTCACTGGATTATTTTGCTCCTTATTTGTTGAGCACTTTCCCTACTGTTGAGTGTTTCTTTTAACAAAGTGATATATACCAAAAACACAGGATAGAGACTTTTTCTCTCATGACTGATGCTTGTTACAGAAAACTTTAAAATATTCATGCAAGGCTGTAATGTCATCAGTATTGAATTGAATTGAATTGAATGCCTTTATTGTCATCGTACTTTTCAATACAACGAAACTGGGAGTACAACTCCACTGTGGCACAACAATAAAATAAATAAAAAGCACACATTAAAAAGACAAGAATGATTAAAAAAAATGGGATAAAACAGCAATGAAATAAAGTACACAATAGCTAGACAAGATTAATAAAGTAGCAGTAATGGGATACAGTGCAGGCATTAAAGTGCGAGAGGTGAGTGTGAGAGGTTTAACTATGTTTGTTTAGTGCGATTATTGCGTTTTGGAAAAAGCTATTGGTGAATCTGGTGGTTTTGGATCTGATGGACCTGAAGCGCCTGCCAGAGGGGAATAGTTCAAACAGGTGATTGCCGGGGTGTGAATTGTCCTTGATGATGCTTTTGGCTCTTGAGAGGGTGCGGCTGTGGGCAATGTCTGAAAGAGGAGGGAGGGGGCAACCGATGATTTTTTTCTGCTGTCCTGGTGATTCTCTGGAGAGCCTTTTTGTCTGCGGCGGAGAAACCATCAAACCACACGGGCATGCAGTATGTGAGGATGCTCTCGATTGTGGATCTGTAGAAGGACACCAGCAGCTTTATGCTCATGTTGTTTTTCCTGAGTAACCTCAGGAAATGTAGCCGCTGCTGTGCCTTTTTGACCACTGTCGTGGTGTTTGTTGACCATGAAAGACAGTCCGTAACGTGGATTCCCAGGAATTTAAATGAGTGGACTCTCTCCATGCGCTCACCATTTATGGAGAGAGGCTGGGGGGGGGGGGGTTGTGTTTTCTGAAGTCAATTATGAGTTCTTTTGTTTTTGTGGCATTTAGGATGAGGTTATTTGCAGAGCACCACTCAGACAGATTCTGGTCTTCCTGTCGGTAAGCGGACTCGACACCGCCTGTTATGAGCCCGACTACAGTGGTGTCGTCAGCGAATTTTATGAAGGAGTTTGAAGAGAAAGCTGGTAAACAGTCGAAGGTGTACAGTGAGTAGAGGAGGGGGCTCAACATGCAACCCTGAGGTGAGCCGGTGCTGAGTGAGATGGTGGAGGAGAGGTGGGGACCAACTCTGACTGACTGTGGGCGGTTTGTTAGAAAGTCCTTGATCCAGCTGCAAGTAGACAGGGGGAGGCCGAGGGTCAGCAGTTTGTTTATCAGGATGTCAGGAATGATTGTGTTAAAAGTGGAGCTGTAGTCCACAAAGAGCATCGTGACGTAGCTGTTCCTCTGTTCGAGATGGCTAAGGCAGCATGAAGGATGGTGGACAATGCGTCTTCTGTGGATCTGTTTGGCCTGCATGTGAACTGATGGGGGTCCAGGAAAGGAGGGAGACTGGTTTGTATATGTTTGAGTACTAGTCTCTCAAAACACTTCATAACCAGAGGGGTGAGGGCTACCGGTCTGTAGTCTGCTAGGCTGTTTGAGGATGGTTTCTTAGGGACCGGGATGATAGTTGCTGATTTCAGAGGGGTGGGGACAGAGGCCTGCGAGATGGATAGGTTGAAGATGTTGGTAAAATCACCAGAGAGGTCGTGGCAGCATGCTCTGAGCACCTTTCCGGGTATCCCGTCAGGGCCAGCAGCCTTCCTTGGATTCACTGCTTTGAAGCCCTGTCTCACCTCATGCTGTTGAACAGTGAGAGCAGGAGTGTCAGTGACCAAGGGGGGTGGAGAAGAGCCGCTCCTGGTCTCGAAGCGGGCAAATAAGTTATTAAGCTCCTCTGCCAGCAGGGCTCCATTTGTTGTAATCACAGTTTTTTGCTGCCTTTGTAGTTAGTGAGATGTTGTAGCCCCTGCCACACTTTTCTTGGGTTGTTATCCGAGACGTGGCCCTCGATTTTCCCTTTATAGGCCAGTTTAGCGGCCCTGATGCCCCTCATCAGGTCAGCCCTAGCAGTGGAATATAAAGCTCTGTCCCCTGACCTGAAGGCCCTGTCTCGTGCATTGAGAAGTTTGCATACTTCTGAGGTCATCCATGGCTTTTGATTGGGAAAAACGCAGATGCGTTTGTTTACAGTCACATTCACCTACCTTGACCTCAGAGCTCAGAAATTGGGAGATTTTATTCAACCAAAGCGGTGGAGGCTTAGGAAGGAAAAGAAAGTTCAAGTATCAGAATGGTGGAGGGAAGTGTTGCTTGTTAATTCGCTACTGATGACGCATATACCATGTGGTGGGCAACAATACACATATCCTGTATTATTTATAACGCTGCTGCTGTAAGATTTATAGTGATGACTGTTGGCTATCGGAAAATCAGTCCACAGTATTATAACGCTATTCTTTCTTCTCTTATTTTCCTCATGTATATTGTTAGACTTTTTTTATCATCCATTTATTTATTTTTTTATTGAATGCTAGGGCATACCCTCTAGTTTCTTTATGAGCCCCAATTATTCCACATCCAAATGGGTTTTCGTCATCTTTACTAGACCCCATGGGATTTCATGGGTTGCTTTGTATTTTTTACATTCAAAAGGCATTCAAAAAGACAGAATTATGCAAAAATGTGTTTTTATCCTCCATAGTTAACCATTTTAAATTGTTTGACACTTAAATGTTCAGTTAACTGTGTAAACACAACTTCCATTGCACATTGTCCATCTTGGGAGAGAGATCCCTCCTCTGTTGCTCTCCCTGCGGTTTCTTCCCATTTTTTCTCCCTGTTAAAGGTTTTGTTTTGTTTTTTGTTTTTTTAAGGGAGTTTTTCCTTATGTGATGCCAGGGTCTAAGGACAGGATGTTGTGTTGCTGTAAAGCCCCTTGAGGCAAATTTGTAATTTGTGATATTGTGCTATACAAATAAAATTGACTTGACTTGACTTGACATGACTTGACTTGACATGACTTGACGTAAATGTTTGAACATACTTACTTGGTCACGTATCATGTATTTGAAACAGTTATTTTGTATTCATGCTAATATATAGCAAGGTGGTAAGTCTAATTCACAGGCAAATAAGTCCCAGCAAACAATCAGGACAATGTTTAAAACTTAAACTCAATAAAACGGTGTCAACGTCTGACAATCCGTTGCAGTAATGTATTCAATAGCCTACAAACAAATACAGTGATATGCATTTAGAATAATCGTTTTATTTACATCAACCAAGAACAAAATTTCTCCCTTTCCATGTGACCTTTATCTGTGGTGTGTCTGAATGTGAAGGTGGAAAAGTTTACCTCCACTGTCATGTAAAATGTGCTTTATGCAAGAGGGCAAAAGTGATTTATTGATTGTTGTCTGATCACATCTTTGATCAGTTCACCAGCCAGCTGGCAGCAGCGGTCATCATGTAGCAGCCAAGGTAATGAAAATATAATGAAAACATGAGACTTACAATTTTAGAGTTGGCAAAGATTTCTTATTATGGCAAATTATGCAGTAGCCTAGCTATATGGCCTACAATCACAAATTATGCAGCATTTAGGGTAAAAATTCAATTGATTGATTTGCATTAAATTCAGCAATCGCATTATCATGAAAAACTGAAGACTGCTTTATATTGTCTAAAATTTTAATGGGCAAAATATGCAGATAAATGGTTGCATTTTTTTCATGGTCGCAACTCCTCTCTTGCAGTCGTAGGCAGGGTTTTCAAAGATCAAAACAAAGAAGACTGCACAAAGCTGGTTTGATGGAGAATTTTGCTTATCCCAGGCTCAAATGAAATCCTAAACATTGATTTTGCTCATTCGAAGGGCTACTACTATTACTACTACTACTACTACTACTACTACTACTACTACTACTACTGCTACTACTACTACTACTTTCGGCTGCTGCCGCTAGAGATCGCCACAGCAGATCATCTATTTCCATCTCTTCCTGTCCTCTGCATCTTCCTCTGTCACACCAACCACCTGCATGTCCTCCCTCACCACATCCATAAACCTCCTCTTTGGCCTCTCTCTTTTCTCTTCCATGGCAGCTCCATATTCAGCATCCTTCTCTCAATATACCCATCATCTCTCCTCTGCACCAATCCAAACCATCTCAATCTCGCTTCTCTTGCTATGTCTCCAAACCGTCCAACCTGAGCTGTCCCTCTAATATACTCCTTCCCAATGCTGTCCTTCTTCATCACTCCCACTGAAAATCTTAGCAAACATTAACACAAGTTACTTACTTGGAATATTGAGTGTAGCTGCTAGAAAAGCAATTACAAAGAAATGGCGTAAGCCAGACACCACATCTATAGAGGACTTGTATGATATAATTTATGACATTTTTGTGATGTGTAGTAAATATTCTTAGCCTGCGGTGGCGCTGCTGCTGTAACGTATCTGTTGAATGACATGTAACACCATAGAAGAAGGCATTCAGTAAAAAAGACGGTCAAGCAGAGTCAACGTGCTATCCGTCTGAGTTATTGTGTCGCCTCATTGTTAATCGAATTAACAACACATATATGAGAATTTTTGTGATGGAAAGAATTACCTTCTCCATGAGGCTTGAGGAAACTAAATTTGAGAAAATTTGGGAGAAGTGGAAATTGTATATGTCCCCAAAACGTCCTTTTGTTTAAAGTTGTTTATGTAAGTATGGTTTTGTACGTTTTATTTCTTTTCTCTCAAATGGAAAAACACCCCGTGTTCTATTTTTGTGTTCTATAATTACTCTTAAAATGCAGAAAAGATGGATCACTTTCTAAAAATATCTAACTAAAGATGATTATGTAAAAATGCTGTTAATACGTGATTCCAAAAAGAGAAGAAAAATAATCTTAGCATTTTCAGCTCTGCCACCTCCAGCTCCTGTCTTTTCGTCAGTGCCACTATCTCCAAACCATATAACATAGCTGGTCTCACTACCATCTTGTAAACCTTCCCTTTCACTCTTGCTGGTACCCTTCCGTCACAAATCACTGCTGACACTCTTCTCCACCCACTCCACCCTGCCTGCACTCTCTTCACCTCTCTTCTGCACTTCCTGTTACTTTGAACAGTTGACCCCACGCCAGTATTGGTTGTGGTTGCTATAGTTACCAAGCCTCCCTTTCAGTCTGCCTGCGTTGCAGTCTGGGTTGTTCTTCCTGTTTTAACTAAATGGCTGCTGCCGCACGTTTCCATCTGCGTTGTGTGATTCATTGATGTCGTCACTCATTACTGGCGTGGTGGCAGCGCTTACCAAACTTACGTCCCGAGGACTGATATTTACCGAATTAATCGCGGTAGCCCTTCCAGGGAAATCACAGGGTAGTTACGTCTACCATCAGACGCCGCTGGGCTAGCTCAGACACAGTTGTGCTAGCTAAGTGGGCAGCATGGCGACACACAGAGCACCGACGCAGTGGTGTTTAACAAAGACCGAGACGGTGAACTCTTTTGAGAACTGGCGTCAGAACCTGCTTTATATACTGTCGCTCGACGCCGGGTTTGCCCCCTTCCTGCTCGATGGCGTGGAGTGGGAGAAGAAGTCTAAAACGTTCCCTGTCCGGGGATTCACAGATGACGGTGAAGATATTCCCTCGCCCCGACGTCGCAATAAAGAACAGAAGGTAACCATGTTAGAGCTAATGTTGGGACAGATAGCCAATTGTTGTCCTGTAATCTCTTGTCACAGTGTAGTCAGGAACTCCACATCTATTGACGGCATATGGCAAGCTATTCGTCTACATTATGGCTCTCAGTGCACCGGGGCTGTGTCTGAACTCCCCAAGTCAAAGCAATCCATCCCTGTCCGGACACGGAGATGACCTCCGAGTCCGTGTCCCCTTTGTAAATGTGCTGGCAGGCCTGATAATCATTTCCTCAGCAAATGTTCCTTTCTGCCCCCCCAAGATAAAATGTACGTGGCAAAGTCGCGCCAGGTTTTGGGAGAGCAGGTCGAGACTGATGATGAGGTAGAGGAGTGCGTTAGTGGGGAGCCAGCGCCGTCTAGTGGTGTGAAACGTGTACTTGTCAAACAGTCCCCTTACCTCGATGCCTTCCATGGACACTGCCCTGTGCGTCTCACCGTTGATAGTGGGGCAACAGGCAACATGATGAGGGCCTCATGCGCGACCAGGCTGGGCGTCACCGTCACAGGAAGTACGCAGTCCGCATTCCAAGCAGATGGCTCGTCCCTAGTTAAAGTATTGGGAGAGACACGGACACACTTCCAGAGAGATGGCCATGACCTCTATTTTGAGGGCCTCGTCGTTGAGAATCTCGAATCTGACATCCTGGCTGGAATTCCCTTTATGGAAAAGAACGATGTCTCCATCAGACCAGCCAAACACCAAATCTGCTTGGGCAAGGATATATATCGCTACGGCACCCTCCAAACACCAATGGACAGGCATGCCGTACGGTGCACGCACGTGCTCCGTGCTCCGGGTAAATCTACTGTGTGGCCAGGGGAGTGCATCGCGCTCGAGCTGCCTCCTGAGCTGTGCAATGTGGACAGTGAGCTGGCTGTTGAACCACACGTGGATGTCTCATGTGACCAGTCTGACACACAGCAGTGGCCTGCCCCAACTTTGCTACGGGGTGTGTCTGGGAAGATCCGTGTCCCAAATCTCACTGGCGAGCTGCGGCTGGTCCAGAAAAGCCACCGCCTATGCCGTGTCCATGCTACATATGTCCCGTCACTCAGTGACGCCGCCATGCCAGCTGATCCCCCCAAACCGGCCCCGACGACCATGTCAGCCTTGTCCTCTGACCTTGTCGCTCTGGATCCAGATAACATCATGCCTGCTGACATCAGAGATAAGTTACGCGCCCTGCATAGAGAGTTTGATGTAGTGTTTGATCCCCACTTTGAAGGATATAACGACCCTGTGTGTCTGTTCCAGGCCAGGGTGAACATGGGACCTGTCCTACCTCTGCCCTTCACCAACAGGTCGACCTGGCTCGCCATACAGGCAGGGTGCTCTGACCTCAGACGGACCCGTGCTCACCTCCGTCAGGGTACGTCAGGCCCCTTTGCTGTGATCAGGACTGACCCTGCCCCTGGTTTTGCTGCATTGGCAGGGGATGGGGCCCTCGCTATGCACAGACTAGTTGTTGAGGTGGGCAACGCCAAGAATGTCAATAAGAACCCAGTGGCGGAGAAGCCTGTTCAAGAGATTCAGGGGGAGATTCTTCGTCTCGAGCCTAAATGTAGGGCTGTTACTCCCCTGTTACTCTCTGTCGCTACGGCCAACCTGAACAGTCGTGTTAGGTCACGTGGATTGTCTGCCCGTGGAATGCTGCTTCAGCGTGACCAGTTCTCCCATAGGCAGTTGCCTGTAGTCGACCAGGACCTCATCTTGAAACAGCACTCGGAGCATGTCACCGACCATCCATACAGCATGAAGTCAAAGGTGCCCTCTGGTCGTGTGGCCGTGCCTCCCGCCATTCGACCTGGTGAACTGGTGTACCGGTATGGTGACCAGAATAAGTCAAAGGCCCGTGACAGGTACCTCGTCACAAGCGTGGATGTTTCATGGTGCAATATCCAGAAGTTGACGGGGTCTCAACTCCGTCGCACCTCCTACAGGGTCAGGCTGGGTGACTGCTACAACGTGGAAGGTCCCTCTACGGCCTCTGAACCCCTCGCGGATGATTTCGCGTCTGATGAGGACTTGGACAACCCTGCCCCGCACTGCCCTGACATACCGCCAGCCATTGCCGAGCCCCCACCTGCACCTTGCCTGCCTTGTGATAACGATATGAGGCTGGGGGATGAGACTGTTCCACCCGTCGAGGTCGAACCTGGGGGGGGAGCTCCCCCGGCGAGTGTGTGCCTGCTCTTTCACCTGAGGCTGCGCCTCGATGCTCGGAGCGTCTCCGGCGCTTGCCGCGGCATTTAGAGGACTTTGTACTTTAGGCCAGTTGTTTGTGTATACTGGTGATAATGTTTTGTCTTACCTTACAGGTCTAGTTATATAGCCTGAGCTGTGATGTTGCCTGGTGTTCTGTGGTGTTATTGTTGTACTGTGTGAAGGGGGGGGGTCTTTCTTTTGGAAAAAAGGGGTGACGCCAGTATTGGTTGTGGTTACTATAGTTACCAAGCCTCCCTTCCGGTCTGCCTGCATTGCAGTCTGGGTTGTTCTTCCTGTTTTAACTAAATGGCTGCTGCCGCACGTTTCCATCTGCGTTGTGTGATTCATTGATGTCGTCTCTCATTACTGGCGCCAAGTATTTAAAATGATACGCCTTTGTCACTTCTACTCCTTGCATCCTCACCATTCCTCTGTCCTCTCTCGTCATATATAGGTATTTCGTCTTGCTCCTACTGACTTTCATTCCTCTTCTCTCCAGTGCATACCTCCACCTCTCTAGGCTCTCCTCAACATGCACCCTATTCTCGCTACAGATCACAATGTCCTCCACGAACATCGTAGTCCATGGAGACTCCTGCCTGATCTCGTCCATCAACCTGTCCATCACTATTTCAAACAAGAGAGGGCTCAGAGGCGATCCTTGATGTATTCCCACTTCCACCTTTAACCCATTCATCATTCCTACTGCACACCTCACCACTGTCACACTGCCCTCATATACATCCTGCACCACTCTTTCATACTTCTCTGCCACTCCAGACTTCTTCATACAATACCACACCTCCTCTCTCAGCACCCTGTGCTATGCTTTCTCTGAACCCACAAAGACACAATGTAACTCCTTCTGGCCTTCTCTGTACTTCTCAATCAACATTCTCAAAGCAAACATCGTGTCTGTGGTGCTCTTTCGTGGCATGAAACCATACTGCTGCTCGCTGATCATCATCATCTCTCCTCTTAACCTAGCTTCCACTACTCTTTCCCATATCTTCATGCTGTGGCTGGTCAACTTTATACCTCTGTAGTTGCTACAGTTCTGCACATCGCCCTTGTTCTTGAAAATCGGTACCAGTATGCTTCTCCTCTAACTTTCCAAGCGATCCGCATATTTGATTGGGCAAAGGTTTTACGCCGGATGCCCTTCCTGATGCAAACCACCCCATTTATCCGGGCTTGGGACCGGCACTAAGAATGCACTGGCTTGTGCATCCTCAGTGGCTGTGTTTTTGCTCATTCGAAGGGCAATATGGGAAAAGAGTGTGGTTAAAATTTGCTCTAGCCTGTTCGATAGCTATAGCTACATGGTTCCATGCATCTTTGGGCACAAACACATTAAGTAGCTCAGTGCAGTACAAATTCATTGATACATTGTGCCAACTGTAGGACAATGGCCCCATGTGCTGTTCCGATGTGGTTATCATGTCACACCAATGACTGACTTGCAAGATAATGCAGGCAGCCATGTGACATACAGCCGCACATCTTTTTTAACAAGAGGTAGTTAAAACGCATTTGGGTTAAACTGACACAATATATGAAATGTGTTACATCAAGACAAGCAACCTTTTTAGAAACAAGGTAAAATCATTTGAAATCCAACTCATGGGCTTTGGCAAGTCATCCTGTCTGCCATCCAGTCTATCTATCCATCTCTCGCTCTCTTGCTGCCAACAGCCTCTAATGGTGTACAGTAGTTCATACCTAGGGTTTAGCCTTGAGATATCAACCAGGGCAAAATGTGGTTTCTGACACACATGCACACACACACACACACACACACACACACACACACACACACACACACACACACACACACACACACACACACACACACACACACACACACACACACACACACACACACACATACAAACACAGTTATGTACACAGTGCACTGACAGATTCGCTTTGGTGCCAGTGTTGAACAAAGATGGATTAAGAGAGGTATGCAAAATACTGTTGGGTGCAGTTGGTTCATAACGGGGCCTGCCTGTCTGTGGTTTTGCTTTAATGACAGCCGGTCTTGTTGGAACTATTGACGCAAGTGATCAAAGCCAAGAACAGCTCCATACACACTCCTTACAGCAGTGTAGGAGAAATGTAGAGTATCTATGACTTAAAAAAAGACAGGGGGAGGCAAAGTTCAGCACCGAGACGACAAACAGGTCGAGAATGATGAAAAGGGATAGACGGAAACACACACACAGACAGTGTGCGATAAATGAAAGAAACAATAGTCTGAGACAGAGGGAGACTGTGTGATTGTAAAAGAGGAGAGAGGGCGTGAGACCTTTAGCCAAGCCTTTAATGGTCCAATTTTTTTTAGAGGAGAGAGTCAGTGAGAGAGAGAGGGCGAGCGAGTGAGCGAGACAGTGAGAAACAGAGAGACAGAGAGAGGGAGGAAAGGGAGAGACAGTGAGAGAGAGAGAGAGAGAGAGAGAGCAACCAAAGGGAAACGCTTGAGTTGAGGTCTAACCCCATTCACTAGCTGCACAAAACAAACCCGTTTGCCTCTCCTCCTCCACCTTCTACTGCATCAGTCCTTTTCTTCTCATCTCTCCCTCCCTTTGACAGTCTTAATCCACAACACTGCTAAACGAGGCGTCCACTCCCAAAGCATGTGTGCAACGAGCACATACACATAAACATAAAGGCCCATTCAAATATGGTGATTACAAGCAAACATACAGCTTGCAAGTCATCAG
Organism: Lampris incognitus; assembly: GCF_029633865.1. Taxonomy (NCBI): domain Eukaryota; kingdom Metazoa; phylum Chordata; class Actinopteri; order Lampriformes; family Lampridae; genus Lampris; species Lampris incognitus. The sequence goes on along the minus strand of NC_079212.1, from coordinate 104,696,197 downwards.
TGTGTGTGTGTGTGTGTATCATAAGTGTCAAACCTCAGAAATGTGAGGTACGATGCCACAAAGTTTAATTCCACACAACTATGAATAACAATGACACGTCAACACCCACTGTACCTTAGTTTCTCTGTCACCAACTGTTTCTGTTGCTGTTCTGTTTGTCTGTTAGCAAGTCATTTTTTCCTTTTTGCTTGCTTTTGTGTGTGTGTGTGTGTGTGTGTGTGTGTGTGTGTGTGTGTGTGTGTGTGTGTGTGTGTGTGTGTGTGTGTGTGTGTGTGTGTGTGTGTGTGTGTGTGTGATAATCATTTGTATACAACTTAACTGTTGATAATTTTGGTGTCTGGTCCCCTTAAAGTGGGGATGAAACAGGAAATTTATTTAGATATATATCATAGTCAGCAATGGCTAAGAAAGCACATATGATAAAATGCCTTTATGCTTTATTTGTAACCTGGTATAGCAGCATTTTTGTCTAGGCCATGTGTCTACGTCACACAGCAGGTTGTTCACCAGGAAGAAAAAAAAATACAGTGCTACTCAGTGAAAGTTGTGCTCTCATACAAGTACACATTAAAGTAAAAAAATTTTTTTTTAAATCTATATATATTAATTAATTTTATCTCTCCATATATGTATGTTGTAGGGCTAACACTCCACTAGCAGTCATAACACTGAGCAGTCTGGTCCCATATTAAAAATCTCAACAATAAAGCCAGTGAGTAAAACTCAAATCAATATGCACAATGGCAAATATAAGACCCAGATTGTAAAAAGACAACAGCAAAAACACAGAAGTATCCTTTCATTTTCCACTCCCTATAGCTGGAGAGTATGAAATGACTAGTGTCTTGTTTGGCTGGGGCGTGAATAACAATGAGTAATTTACTTTTATTCTCTTTGTGCCTGATTGTGAAGTTTTTTTTTTTTTTTTAAGAATCAAATGCAGATGTATGGTGTGCTTAGTTTTTGCTGCTGATTCTTGCATGCAGTTGCGCATGTTTTGCATCTATCATATGTGAAGTTGAGATTTAAGGAAGTAAATATATTTGATTTTCTGTCTGATTTGACTTTGGGCATATTGGATTGTTTCTTTCTGAAAACTACTCTCTCTCCCTTCTTTTCCACCAGTCATCTTTCTACATTTTCCCCTCTTTTTCTCTGCCTCTGTGTATCCCTGTGTACAGTATCTTTCGGCCCTCCAGCTGCAGATTTTTGCCACATGGTCTTTTGCTTACCCTTCACCCCAGGTTCCTTTAGGATTTTCAGAGGCCTGTTAGATCACCCCTGCACACACCCAGCACATCCATGCCATAACAGCCCGTCAAATCGAATCAATCAGCTGTATTGTGAATGAATTCGGGGGGAGGCTGTAAATATGCATGGGAAGAATGGCACACTTTCAGCTACCTTTTCACCATTCAGTGTAACAAGAACTGAAAACAACTAATTGAAACAACGTGCATCTTTGTCAGGTAAATGTGATGTGCATTTCCTTGTATGCATCTAAACATATTTCTAGTCATATGACTATTCTGGTATGATATGAAGTAAGTTATTTTAAAATCCATACATTTGGGGCATCCGGGTGGCGTGGCGGTCTATTCCGTTGCCTACCAACATGGGGATTGCAGGATCAAATCCCTGTGTTACCTCCAGCTTGGGCGTCCCTACAGACACAATTGGCCGTGTTTGCAGGTGGGAAGCAGGATGTGGATATGTGTCCTGGTCACTGCACTAGTGCCTCCTCTGGTCGGTTGGGGCACCTGTTCGGGAGCAGGGGGAACTGGGGGGAATAGCATGATCCTCCCACATGTTACGTCTCCCCTGGTGAAACTCCTCACTGTCAGGTGAAAAGAAGCAGCTGGTGACTCCACATGTATCGTAAAAGGCATGTGGTAGTCTGCAGCCCTCCCCGGATCGGCAGAGGGGGTGGAGCAGCGACCGGCACAGCTCAGAAGCATGGGGTAATTGGTCAAGTACAATTGGAAGAAAAAAAGGGGAAGGGAAATCTTTAAAAAAAAAATCCATACATTTATACAGAGGGAAGAGAAGCTGGGTTTTGTTTGGGTCCCAACTCTGAGAAACTTTTCTGCAAAAATAATACATGGACAAACACACTCCTATGGCTTTATTACCTTTAAGGTACCCTAGAACAAGGCACTTAACAGCTCAGTGGCCAATGGGAAATCTATGTGGATGTAATGGGCAGTTTTGGGGCAACCTTTGTCTGGCAAATTTAACGTCTGACTGTGTTTGTGTTTTTTCACTTTTCCTACTTCTCTTATCTAGGTCAATCCCTTGTTTCCATATTTGGACTGAACACACCTCCCCATCTCTAACTGCACAATAAAACTAACAAATGTCTCCTTTTCTGTACTTCTTTTTTTTACAACCTGGGAGATGAAACACTTAGAGATGGCTTTCTGGCATTGTCACTGAAAGTTGTTAAGTTTATGCCTCACCAGTCATCTACCAGCTGTCCTTTAGTTTACTGTTCTGCACATCAGTGAATCACCAGGGTAAAGCGGATTTATCTTGCTGTTCACTCCGTTCTAATGACAAGTGTGTTCTAAAGACACAAAGTGTCCAGGAGAAACTGAGTGGGGCATCGGGTAGTACCCATAATGGCATAGATGTTGCCTGTCAAAAACAAATCTGTACCTGTTCCTAATCACACACCCACCCCTGAGTGATGCAACATGGACCTTTCTCCCGCCGGTCTTTTAACTTGGCTGCCCTACACAATACCAAATATCCGCACACCCCATGACTACAAATGGCCATCTTCCTAGAATCTTCTAGGCTTGGCACTACCTCGTGTCAGTTCCCCACAGTCTCCAACAGAGCAGGTTCACCATAGTACGAGCAAACTGACTGTCGGTCATGCTGTGATTATACCAGCACTGAAAACGGCTGGAGAACCTCTTTGACTTCCCTATTTAAATTAAAAAATCTGTTGATTTGTAAGACATAGGAGGGGTCCATTGCACAAGCACTGGCAGGCCTCATACCTGAACAAAACCGCCCAATGAGAGTGGCTGTGTGTGTGTGCATGGAATGATAATGACTCCCTCCTCGCCCTTTGGTTAGCTGTCTGCAAACATCATCGCTCCCTGGCTACACATTCTCAGGACCATCCATGTAGAAAGACATATACTACTGAAACAGCACCAACACACACTCACACACACACACACACACACACACACACACACACACACACACACACACACACACACACACACACACACACAGACTACCATATTTATAGTTACTTTTTACATTTATTTAATGAGTTCTCAAGAGTATAAATCAAGAAAAATATCACATTCTTGCCACAAGAGTTGTAATGAAGTTTGAATTGAAATTGGAATTACGTTTTGAACATTTTGGACCAAGCAAGCTTTGTGAATTTCAGAAAGATTGATTTTTTTTTCTCCTTGCGAATGTTTATCTTTACTTCTGTGTTCCTGACATCCGGAGATAATGTCTGTTTACCCACTCCAGGGGCAACATGAATGAACACAAACACCCCTGTCGTTTAAGAGTCTGACTCTTAGCTTCCCTAACAGTAAATTAACATTTTACACATAGGCAGAGGCAGAGTTTGACATTTGTGCTGGGGGGGGGGGCATTTTTTAACTGATGTCAGTACACAGTCCAACTACTGCGTGGCTGATTTGATGCACAGTGCATCAAATCAGTTTCTGACCATTTTGTACTTCCACATAGTCTTACATCGGGTATTTGTCTTTCACACGAGCACACACCACTGAAGCACACTGGCAACCATAAACTTAATGTCTGTTAAAAGTGAAGTATCTATTTGTTTATATTATACTGTTAGGCTTTCATTTTCCATGTACCCTTTTTAGGCTTTGACGACTGGACGAATATATCGGCAATCGACGATTGGCAACCGACAGTTGGGTTTTTTTTTTTACCTTTTATTTTGCTAATTTAATGGTCTGCCTCTTTGAGAATTCAACTCGGTAAATAATCAACCTGTAACGTGCAATTCAAAGGGTGCGCATGTAGAAACTAGCAGTTGGATTTGGGCCATATGCACATTCTTGTTGCACTGATTTACGGCGAGTCTTTCACAAAATGGCAGTGACTGAATGACAATTAAGCCGTCTTTAGTGGTTGCTGTCTGATCGATTGTTGCTGAAAAGCAACGTTAATTCATGAATCATATTGACAACTAGACCAAAAATGGTATGCAGTTGTGCACCCTGATCATTTGATAGCATAGTTAGTTATCTCACCTGTTTATTCATTGTTTATTCATGCTAGCGGAGGCATCCTTCTCTGACGCCAGACTTTTATTTCCCAAATCATGTGAGACAACTCTTCAGCCTGTCTTTACAGCTTATTGCTTAGCAAAGATCGCAAGGTTTCTTATTTTGTTTAATTGAAGATGAGTAGCTTATAGGCTATAACGATTCAGTAAAATTAGATTTTCACATTGCATTGATGCTCTTGCAAATTGGTAGTGTTAGACTCTTTTGCCGGCACTACTCATTTCGAAAGACGGCAAATTACTTCATTTACGTCCTTCGGCTTGCCGCTCTCTGCCTCATGACTTCTTATTCCACGCAAGCTCGCCACATTGGTGTCAGAAGTGGGATTGGGCTGAAGAATGGAGAGGGGGATCCAAAGATTGGAGCAAGACATTGAGTGGACCTGTTGGCGCTTGGAAAATCTGGCATGGCAAAAAACAGAGCCCACCAGAGATGGAAGTTTTCCAGCCTACCCTGATGGCTCCAGTGCACTGTAGCCCCACCTCCCCTTAGAGGCAAGAAGTACCAGTACAGGGAAAAACCTGCTGTCCACTGCCACTGACTGCACCCTGCCGACCAGGAGGGCTGCTGCCAACGAACCACTAGCACTGGTCCACACACCTAGCCTATCGCACCCCGCAGTTGCATACATCACCAGCCAAACTGCCCAAGTACAACGGGATGACACAGCTAGAGCCATTCCTCTCGCAAGTCCAACTAGTGGCATGGCACAATGGATGAAGCAAGGATGATGCTGCCACTCACCTGGCCCTGTTGTTGGAAGGAAAGGCTTTGCAGGTGCTCCTTGACTTAACCCCAGCAAAGCACTGGGACCTCCAGGCCCTGACCACGTTGCTAGAGAGGCAGTTTGGGCAGTGACCCTTCCTGACCAGAGCAGGGAGCAGCTAGCCAGCTGCCGCCGCCAAGAAAGAGAGATCCTGGGCACTTTTGCTTCAGATGTGCAGCTGCATGCCTGACATGGTTACCTGCAGTTCAATGCAGCCACCCAAGAGGAGCTGGCCCTCCATGCTTTCTGGCAGGGACTCATGCCGGAGTGGTTGTGCCAGCATGACTGCCTCACCATACCCCAATTCCTGAGCAAGGCTCTCTGCGAAGCTGAACAGACCAAGGTGGTACTCTCCATGCAGCCTACCCAGCAGGAAAGGACCCTGCTCTCTGATCGCATGTCAGATTGGCCGACTATGATGAACAGGGGGATGCAGAAGAGGTCTACCAAGTTCAGCCTCCATCACAGCGGTCTTGGCGATGACCTCCAACATCCAGGTGATGTCCACCCCAGCCGACTGACCACTGTTACCAGTGTGACGAGCCTGGTCACATAGCCCGTGACTGCCCAGCACAAAAAGCCAGAGTCACCCAGTTGACGGGGAAACAATGGTGTAGTGACCTAGTGAGGGGACCACCACTCCAGTCTCCAGCTCCCCTTCAAGGTCGATGCATGCTGTTTGGCTGCCTACGTCACACCAAAGGACTGTATCTGGACTGCAAACACGAAGGTCGACCCTGCCAGGCCTTGATAGACATGGGGTCTACCATTTCCCTGGTATGACCTTGCATCCTCCTGGGCAACACTGGCCCACTTTAGGGGGGTCGGTGGTGGGAGGCCGGGGGGCCCACTCTCGATCACCTGCATAATTTGCGTGTGATCTTGCACCTCATGTCACTATTTACAACGTGTGTTGGTCAGAAGTTCATTGTTCTGTCCTAGAAAAACTAGCATGCTAATAGTCTAAACTTGATTTTTGATTATTGCCAACATGTCTGGTTACAGACGCCATTTCAGATGCACCATGACTACCACCGAGGCATTGCAGTATTTACAGGTGTTGGACAGCAGCGATTTTAAATTGTTTGAAAAATAGTATTAAAGTTGTTAAAATGTTAATTTTGGTGTCAGTCATTTCTTAACAGACATACTAACATATGTAATGCAGTAATATGTCGGTTGGGTATTTATCTTGACAGAATATAGAGTTTAAAAACCGGCCGTCATTTTGACCGCCCATGGTCATTTTAGGTAGGAGTGAAATCCCGGTCGTTCTGGTAGCCTTTCATTTATTGAGTTAACTCATTCCAGTCTGATAAAGAAGAGTTTTTGGACAGGGATCCACCACTTATCTTTATTCATGCGTCAGTGTTTAGGGTAAATTCTACAAATTATCTTTGTTCCTCAATGAGAAATGACTGCTTAACAAAATGAATCAAAGGTTTTGTTTTTTTTCCCTTTGTGAAAATAAGTTTCAAAGACTATAATCCTGAAGTTCGTAACGTTATGTGTGATACTGGCGGTCATGTGTTCCGAAATGAAAAATAAACAAAAGATTGTGGACGTCTTGCCCTAGTGCCACTGAGGAATGATAATGTAGCCTCACTAGCTACTCACCAGTTTAAGTGCTTCCGCTATTTCTCGCCAACATGTAGCCTATCTTGTTTGACTCTGTTATGGTTCTCTCTCAAGGAAACGTCAAAAAGGCCTGCAGTGGTATTGTTGCCACTGCTCAGCGAACCGTTCCTCAGTTTGGTTGTTCCACATGACAGCAGCAATAGCCGCGTCCCGGTTGCGCAGTGGTTAGCACGGTCGCCTCACAGCAAGAAGGTCCTGGGATCAAGCCCCAGGGTAGTCCAACCTTGGGGGTTGTCCCGGGTCATCCTCTGTGTGGAGTTTGCATGTTCTCCCCTGTGTCTGCGTGGGTTTCCTCCGGGTGCTCCGGTTTCCTCCCACAGTCCAAAGACATGTAGATCAGGTGAATTGGCCGTACTAAATTGCCCCTAGTATGAATATGAATGTGTGTGTGTGTGTGTGTGTGTGTGTGTGTGTGTGTGTGTGTGTGTGTGTGTGTGTGTGATGGCCTGGCGGCCTGTCCAGGGTGTCTCCCCACCTGCCGTCCAATGACTGCTGGGGTGGGCTCCAGCAGCCCTGCAACCCTGAGAGCAGGATAAGCGGTTCGGATAATGGATGAATGGATGGATGGATGTTTACATATGTGCACCAGAGAGCACTCTGTCATCCTATTGGTCAACGTCAAGGAACACATCGTAGGAGATGTCAGACTAGTCAGGAAAATACAAAAAAATAAAATCTGACATGCTAGACATTTCGTCGGGGTGTCGTGGGCGTCCCTGATGCCATATCGCTGTTCTTCAATTATGTCACACTATATGGGGTAGACACACCCGTTCATCGTTCCCGAACTTCATAATTGGGCCCAACGCTGGAAATTTGTCGGCAATGACAAAATCGCGTCAAAATCGGGCTGACATCATGTAGTCTGATCCCAGCATTAGGGTTAGGTTGAAGTTAAGATAAGGTTAGGTAAAATATCCCATGAGAGCTTGCAAACATAGGGCTACCATCTAGACGAGACCCAAACCCCAGAGTTTTCTTCAAAATGAAACTGTCGCCATGTGCTGCAGGGTCAGTGCCCTCCCCACTGCAAGACTAAAGATACGTGGTTTTTGATGCTGTTGTATTTGTCAGTAAAAGTTTCTGTATTACATGCAGTTGCACCCACAGGAATTTTACATGCTTTAAACATACACACACACACACACACACACACACACACACACACACACACACACACACACACACACACACACACACACACACACACACACACACACACACACACACACACACTATTGTGGCTATCGTTCCAGTATCAGAAACTGATTACTGAAACTTGATTCACCGATTCCTGTGGAAAGATAGAATACATTGCAGTCATCCTGATATCATGTCACCACCGCACGTTTGATTTTTGATTATATTAATTTAATGGCCTTCTTTACCTCGACTTCCTTCCTTCTCTAAAACCTACTTGAACGGGGAAACTCTGGTGAAGTGGGTAGTACTGCCCTCTTGTGGCTCTAAGCTCCCATTACGTGTTTTGTTTCAGGCCCTTGTTACTAGAAACACAAAGGCACATGATTGAGGGTGACTGTGCTGAGGAAGGTGAATTATGATCACGGGGTTATCTCTTTAACAGGGTGATTAGCGGTTTCAAATTATAATCAAAGTGACAGCATAAAAACTTACCCACCTGAATCGGATGCTTTTCGGCCGGTGGATGGCGTAGAATAGTGTGGAGTAACTATTTAGCAGCACGACTTAAAGAGACAGTTCACCCCAAATCGTCGCGGTTTGGAGATATCGGCCATAGAGATGACCCTCTTCTCTCAAATACCATGGAACTGGATGGCTCGTGTTCAAAGCGCCAAAAATATATATTTGAATCTCAGCAACAATGTCTCTTTCCAGAAATCATGACCCGGTTACTCAAGATAATCCACAGACCTTGTTGTGAGCAGTGTCGTGTAGGTGTTGATCGGTCTAAGAAAATAGTCCCCACATGAACCTGCTAACAACATTGTCACTCACATGCACATATATATACATTCGCTCCCCGCCTCTCTCCCCCTCCTCTGTATCACTCACAGACATACGGTGGATGTAAATTCCCCCCCCCCTTTTAAAATGACAGGTTTTCGTGATATAAAAAAAATGAAACCAGGATAAGTCATGTCTGAACTTTTTCAACCTTTACTGTGAAATTGTAACTTATGAAAATAAAGTGAAAGAAACATTTTAGGGGGGAAAAAAAGAAAAACAAGCTTAAAATAACCTGGTTGCAAAAGTGTGCACACTCTTCTATAATTGGAGCTGTGGCTGTGTTCAGAATTGACCGCTCACATTCAAACTCATGTTAAATAGTAGTTAGTATACACCTGCCATCACTTAAAATGACTATAATTAACTCCAAGCTAAATTCAGCTGTCCCTGTAGGAGTTTCCTGACATCTTCTTGGTTGCATCCAACTACAAAAGCCATGGTCCACCAAGAGCTCACAAAGCATAGACGGCATCATTGTTGAAACGTATCGGTAAGGAGAGGGGTACAAAATAATTTCCAAGACGTTACATATACACTATGGGAAACAGTGAAGACAATCATCAACAAGTGGAGAAAATATGCCACAACAGTGACATTACCAAGAACAGGATGTCCCTCAAAAATGGATGAGAAGACAACTGGTCAAGAGGCCTACGGTGACATTAAAGGAGCTGCAGACATTTCTGCCAAGTACTGGTTGCTCCCTACTTGTGAGAACAATCTCCCGTATTCTTCTTCATATGTCTGGGCTACGGGTAGGGTGGCAAGATGGAAGACTTTTTACAGGAAAAAAAAAACCCAAAACATCCAAGCCTGGCTAAATTTGGCAAAAGATACATCCAGTCTCCCAAAACCACTGCTCCTAGCTACACAGCTATGATGGGTTAAATGCAGAGCGTGATTTCCCTACGAGGATCATTAAAGTATAGCAAATATCAAGTGGAAAAATGTGTTATGGTCTGATGAGACCAAAGTTGAACTTTTTGGCCATAATTCCAACAGGTACGTTTGGCACAAAAACAGCACTGCACATCACCAAAAAAACACCATACCAGCAGTGAAGCATGGTGGTGGCAGCAGCATGCTTTGGGGCTGCTTTTCTTCAGTGTGAACTGGGGCTTTAGTCATGGTGGAGGGAATCATGAATAGCTCCAAATACCAGTCGATTTTGGTTCAAAACCGTCAGGCGTCTGCCAGAAAGATGAAGAGGAATTTCACCGTTCAGCATGACAACGACCCAAAGCATACATCCAAATCAACAGAGGAATGGCTTCACCAGAAGAAGATCAGCATTTTGGAATGGCCCAGACCTGAATCCAATAGAAAATCTGGGTGACCTGAAGAGGGCTGCGCACAGGAGATGCCCTCACAGTTTGGCGGATCCAGAACGTTTCTGCAAGGCTTACATGGATGAGGTGGAGGATCTGTCACAGTGATGCCAGCCCAACAGCTTCTCCCTGAATGTCAGTAAACCAAGGAGCTTGTTGTGGACTTCAGGAAAACACTGCAAAAGACCTACACCCCTCTCTTTATCAACAGGGTTCCAGTAAAGAGTGTGAGCAGTTTCAGATACCTCAGTGTTCACGTCTCTGAGGACCTAACATGGAAATGACAATAGACACTGGAGTCGTTATCACCTCAGGTAACTGGAGGAGTTCAGTGGCTCCCCGCAGTTCCAGAAAACCTTTTCCTCTGGTGCCACTGAGAGCATCCTAGCAGGGTGCATCACCACCTGATACGGGAACTGTTCCTCTCAAGACCAAAAAGCCCTGCAGAGTGGTACGGTGGGCTGAGCGTACCACCGGGTCCACACTCACCCCCCTACAGGACTTACACACCAGGCGGTGCAGGACCATGGTTAGAAGGATAATTATGGATCCCTATCACCCAAATAATGTTTCATCCTCAGAGGTCAGGCAGACGACTCAAGGCCTCAGGGCCAACACAGAGACTTCTTCCCCCAGGCCATAAGGGTACTTAACACCAATTAATAATAACAGATTTACACTGTGTATATTATGTATACATACTAAGAACTGTAAGCACTGACACTTTGCCACTGTCACTTTCCTCCATACAGACGTTGCAGATTGTATATTATTTGAGCACGTGTATATTTGTATATCAATAATTATCGCTGTTGTTTTTACTCCTCCTCTTGTTGCACAATTTCTGAGTTTACCAAAAAAAAAGGCATTTCACTGCTCATTGAAGTATGTGACAAAACCTTTTCAATCCTGGAAGAGTGAGAAAATATTGCCAAGTCAAGATGTGCCAAGCTGATTGATTCTTCCCCAAAACAACTGACTGACTGCTGTAATAAAACCAAAAGGTCCTTCATCGAAGTATTAGTTTAGAGATGTGCACATGCAACCAGGTTATTAAAATTTATTTTTTCCTCCCTTAAACATTTTGTGATTTATCTTGGCTTTATCTTTTTTACATCGCAAAAGTCTGCCATTTTAACAGGGGGTGTAGACTTTTATATCCACTGTACACACATTCACATGCAAATCCCAGGAAGTTGAATCAGCTCATCTGGACACAAGGTTTTTACTTTGTGTCCACATGAGGGGATTTCCTTACCTGGGTTATCAAGCATGCATCAAGACACTCACATGAAAACATACAGCATATTAACATTGCATATATATATATATGTGTGTGTGTGTGTGTGTGTGTGTGTGACATTCTTTTTTACACATCTAAATGTTCATACATAATATTCCTACACATGCACATACACATCTGTATACTTATACATGAAATTAAATACTTATACATGCACACATGTGCACTTGGGCTCTCATGGGCACACCTGCACAATAAAAGACCCCGTTAACAGTGACTAAAAACAAAAATACCGAATTGTATGTTCATTAGAACACACACACACACACACACACACACACACACACACACACACACACACACACACACACACACACACACACACACACACACACCGTGAAAGAAAAGTGGCATGGAACATTAAGAATTATCATTCATTCATTACATATTTGTTTCTTTATGCCAGCGTTGCTGTTTCGGTTAGATGCATCTTAAAAGGAGACTGTGTCATGAGACACACCATGTGTCAGGAAACAGACATGTGCTGTCATACGCCACATCATACGTGGAGATCCTGGAGAGGCCCCGAGTCTTTTGTTTCCGTCTGCCTGTGTTTCTGAAGAAAGCAACACTTGTGTTGACTCTTGCTGGGATTCGTTCTCCCTACGGCATGCAGGAGTGTGTGTATACGTTGATTGTCTTTAGACATTGCGGGGCTAAACATGTAAGACTTGTTAGTTTTGCTGAACTGTAAAGACACTGAGCTCCTCTCTCCTCGCGCAGAGACGGCCCCCTTTCACTTCCGTGTCGGGCTGTTTCTCTCCAGTGTGTTGTCTACACTATATTTGAATGACAAACCAGCAGTGTTTTGTGTAATTAGTTCTGTGCCTTGAGTGTTCGCAGACAATTTAAAACACACACACACACACACACACACACACACACACACACACACACACACACACACACACACACACACACACACACACACACACACACACACAGATCTCTTTCAGCTACAGGACGGGAGGTTAGCAGTGTTTTACTCTCCAGTCTTCCCTCCCAGTGACCTAAACATTTGCACCCAGGTGGACATGCCATGTGAGCGAGTGCGTCATCCTGTGATGTGATTTGCCGGGAGCTAATCTTCCTTTAAACAGCCATGGACCCCTGCTGCCAATGCCACAGTGACCATTCACCTGGCCGGGGCTCCCACGTGCATGCTCGTGTGCATACACACACACACACACACACACACACACACACACACACACACAATTTACACATATACAACCATAGGCACACTCTGACACAGTCGTATAAAGTATCCACTCCCTTTGAACTGGTTTTCACATATTGTTCCTGTTACACTCCCAAATATTGATGTGTGAAACGTTGTTTCCCCAACACTAACACAAAGAATTCAACCCATTTGGGAAGCAGCAGTATTGATCCCCCCGGAGTCAGCATGTTTGTAGGTAGGCCTTCAACAGCAATTACAATCCCTGATTCTTGTTGAGTGTGTTTGTACGAGCTTTTACGGTGAGATTTGCGATGCAAATCTCCCCAACTCTGCCAATTTGGTAGAAAACATTGGTGGACAGCGATTTTCAGGTCATACTACAGATTTTAAATGATATTTAAGTTTGGGTTTTGTTGCCTCCATCTTGGTCAGGCATCCCTACAGACACAATTGGCCGTGTCTACGGGTGGGAAGCCGGATGTGGGTATGTGTCCTGGTTGCTGCACTAGCGCCTCCTCTGGTCAGTCGGGGCGCCTGTCTAGAGGGAAGGGGAAACTGGGGGAATAGCGTGATCCTCCCACACGCTATACCCCCCTGGCGAAACTCCTCACTGTCAGGTCAAAAAAAGCAGCTGGCGACTCCACATGTATCAGAGGAGGCATGTGGTAGTCTGCAGCCCTCTCCAGATCAGCAGAGGGGGTGGAGCAGTGACTGGAGTGGTGTGGAAGAGTGGGGTAATTGGCCAGATACAATTGGGTTGGAAAAGGGGGAGAAAAAAATTGTGGGGTTTCAGCCTGGGCCATTTTAGCACATCAACCTTTTTTCCGTCGGTTGCTTTGTAGTTTTTGCTGTGTGCTTTGGGTCTTGTGCTGCTGGAAGACGAGTCTTCAACTTAATTGCTCATATCTGGCTGACTGAGTAACAGATATGCCTGAATTTGGCTTCGTCTCCATTGCCCTTGGTGGCAACAAGCTCTCCAGTCCCTCCTGCTGATGAAAATCTAACAAACTCCAGGCATGACTTAATTTTGGCATTTCTCAGAAGTGGTCTCCTTTCTAGACATTTGCCCAAAGAGCACCAATCTGTGAAGTGCTGAAGAGATTGTTGATCTCTGGATAGTTTCTCCCATTTCAGCCAAAGAGCTCTGCAGCTCTGGGAGGGTTGTTGCTGGTCTCTTGGTTACTTTTCTGACAGTTATCCTTCTTGTTCGGTTGCCCAGTTTGGCAGGCAAGCCTGATGGTCTGTGGTGTCTGGGTTGGGCTGTAGTTTTTTCATGATAGCAGGACTGTTCTGATCTGTTGTCTCAGTTGTGAGACCTCACAAAGTTGGTGATCGTGCAAGAGAACACAGCTGAGGTTAACACAGGTGGATCTGGCTTAATGTATTGGTTGTGATCCCAATAGAAAATTGATTACACATAGCCAGATTAGCTGTTATTACAAAAGGCATCTATACTTTTCAGTTAAGTTCTTATAAGGATTTATTGTTAATACTGTTCTGAAGACATGTACATACTAGAGAATGACTTCTACAGGAGCAGATAAAAATACTATTTTAATACATTATATTTATCTTGGGATTCAGTGGGATCAGACACATTCCAAAATGTCAACTCATCCTCCCATACAAATGCATGCAAATGCAAAAATAACGTGTATAACGGACACACACACACACACACACACACACACACACACACACACACACACACACACACACACACAAACACACTGTAAATGTCATAATGACAAATACCCTGGTGTAGTCTCCCTGTGTCAGTCTGCCCTTTGTGTTTTTGAGCTGGGTCTCTGATCGTTTCACTGTGGACGTGGAGGAGCTGTTCTAAAAAAGCAGTGGACCAAAAAACATTTCATTTTCCTCAGAATATAACATTCCTACTCATTCTGAAACGTGGCTGTTTGCAATTTCTTTGCTTTGCCTTGACTCTTTATTAACAAAGACGACGATTTCTTTTTCTTTTGCTTTTTTTTTAACCAAGCCGCAACTTAGTCTGTCTTTTTGTTCAGTTTTGTCGTGACAAATTTAAGCAATATTACACTCGAGGGCGTGCTTCAATGATGGTAAAGCATACCCTCGAGTGTAATATTGTGATAACACAACGGTTACTAAGATAATAAGATATAATCAAAGATATAAGATACATATAAAAGACAAATATAAAATATATAATAAGATAATAAAGATGTTTGGTTACTGTTAACCTACTGAGCTCTATCAGTAACATCTCCTAACTCATGCTCCTTGGTAGTATCGTTTGTGTGATGTTTTGAAACTAGCTTGTTTAATATATATTTTCAATATATTTAACTGATGCAATCATGCAGCGCTGCATTCAAATTTCCCATCTGGTTCAAGCCAACTTTTAAATATCAGAAAGTGACAGTTCTGAACCTGGGCCAGAGTGATGCAACATAACGGGCCTCCATCACCACTTACATCTGTTCATAATCTATAAATCCAGGTGACAGGGCAACTTTCATCTGTGGTTTTTAAATTCTCAGTGAGGGCAAACATCAATAGCTGGTAACCCGATTGGACGCAGAACACTAAGAACAGCCTGCCCACTCTTCCTATGTGTTATGAATGCTATAGAAGAGAGTCAGGATTGCAGAGGGAATCACTGGTGCCACGTCCGGGTGGCGTGGTGGTCTATTCCATTGCCTACCAACAAGGGGTTCGGCGGTTCGAATTCCCGTGTTACCTCCGGCTTGGTCGGGCGTCCCTAAGACACTATAGCTGGGTCTGCGTGTGGGAAGCCGGATGTGGGTATTTGTCCTGGTCGCTGCACTAGCGCCTCCTCTGGTCGGTCGGGGGGGTGGGGTGAGGTAACGTGATCCTCCCATGCGCTACGTTCCCCTGCTGATACTACTCACTGTCAGATGAAAAGAAGCGGCTGGCGACTCCACATGTATCAGGAGAGGCATGTGGTAGTCTGCAGCCCTCCCCGGATCGGCAGAAGGGGTGGATCCGGACGGCTCAGAAGAGTGAGTAATTAGCCGGATAAAATTGGGGAGAAAAAAAAAGAAGCGGGCAGGTTCACTCACAATTGTGTTGTCACAATTTAAGTTATTGTATTTGATACATTGTTATTAGGAGCCAGATTTATTTCATTGTTATGTAGACTAAGTATTTCTAATGTATTGTAGCTGCAATATGTCTTCACGCCACAAGGGGACGCGCTGGTCTGGCAGAGTATTGTGTTTCTATAAGTGTGTTGCAGTGGGCTCGTGCCTTCAGACGTCACCAGCCTGCTCAACAAGTCAACCACGTCTCCTGTTTTATGCTTTCTTTCGGTTTAAAACAGGTATGTAATGTCACCACGCATGATTGAATGATATAGGAACCAAATGTATACATGTTTGACTCACAATCTACGAAGTTCTGGGTCTTTATGTCCAGTAAAAAGTTTATTTTGTCGAACTAGAAAAGTTCACTAGCTACTTAGCTAGCCAGTTAGCTAACTTGCCTCGTCATGCCCGTAGCTGAGTGCCGGTTTGTGTTGAGGAATAGGATGGTGATTCTTGCCATTACTGAGTGTTGTTTTGTTTAGTTTTTGGCTCCTGGGCTCATTTGGTTTCTTTTGTGGTTTAACTGAATGTAGAAACATGTACAAACGTTATGATATTGTCTTTAATTAACGGTTTTATGAACTACGGTGAAAACAATTAACGGTTTTATGAGCTACGGTGAAAACAAGAGTAGCCAAGGTTACCATGGTAACATGTGGTCAGTTCATGAGCCAGTTAAGGTGGCTTCTGTGTAACGTTAGTTATACACAGGTTATTCTAAGTCTTATTTGTGTTTTTTTATATAAAGATGTAATTTGTTTGTTGACATATAGGCTGATCTGTCTTTTTGAAATATATGTAGAATACAGATAATCTGTAAAGCAGCAATGAAACTATTGAACTGTATCAGAAAAAGTATTATTGTAACATCTGGTGTTACTAGGGGACCTATAGCATACTGTAGCTATTGTAGCTTCTGTTGGTCAATTCAGTTTGTTGATTTATTGCATTAGTGCAAGTGGAATGTTTGTGTCACAATGTGTGTATATGTCAGATAATTGATGTGACAGATTATTGTTGATATAAAAAAAGAAAAGAAATAAGAAGATGAGATGAATAAAGAAAAGATTAGTTTATGATTTTATGAGTAAATAAAGACATCACCAGCCTGCTCAAAAAGTCAACCACGTCTCCTGTTTTATGCTTTCTTTCTGTTTAAGGCAGACCCACTTTCCTGTTACTGGCCCCGCCCCCTTACCTGGGACCTGTAACACAGGCAACATCACTGCAGACCCATCCAGTGGTGCCCAAGCACCACACCTGATTCTACTAATTACCTACTGACCAAGACCTTGATTACTTGAATCAGATGTGTTACTGTGTTTATTCAAGAGCAGGCATGCCTAACATGAGCTCCTGAAAACTGATGAGATTTTCTGTTAGAAAAATGAGATAAACTTGCTGTAAACAGCCAAATCGAATCAGAAACCAAGAGTGAACACAGGTTCACAAACAAAAAGAAAAGAAATAATTTGGCAGGAAACACCTTGAAAACTTTGAAAATGCCAAGAGGGGAGAGAGACAGAGACGGACAGAGAGGGGTGTGGTGGCAGTGACACTCGGAGACTCCCGATAAGCTCTTCAAAAACAGTCAACAAACATGAAAGGTTGGTGATTTGGATGAGAACTCAGCACCATCGCAACAAAGGTGTACTGTATGACTGCACACACAGTGGAGTGGCACGGTCAGAGAGAGAGAAGATGCTAGTGTTGTGACTTCTCTTATGTACACTATTGTAGTGTTACTATTCGTGGGTTACTAACTTGATCACTATTATATATAAGTACACGGAGACGAGGATGCGGCACAAGTCTGATCTTTACTGACGGAGACATCACACACTACTAGGCTCAACCAGTGTATTACAGAACTCAGTAGTGGTGACAGTCCAACACAATCGAGCACCGAGTGCTCGATCCAATACACCACATCCCTCTTTTCCAACTGAGATGTGGCCTACTCATCAGTTGCTTCAACAGTAGACCCTTTACCGAACCATTAACACTATGGCATCAACACTGAACAAGTCTTTTCTACTTGCATACTTCAATGATTAATAAAGCATGTTTTTTAAATGACAGATGACTCTCATTAAACAACATAAACCATTTCCTTTTCACATTCTGGTGGTTAGCATGTAAACATTTTGAACATTCAGCAATCTTGCAACATTTCAGGTTAAACACACCTTGTACTCTTTGTTTCACCTTCTTTTTTTTTTTTTTTTCTTAATAAACACTTGAATGATCACACAAAAGAACCCTGAGGTTAGTCATTGTATCTGGCAGGGCGCCTAACTGCTCTGCCGCACTTTGTGTAGCATGTGGGTGTACTGCCTGTAGTCACCGGAGGAGGGTCGTGTGGTGGCAGGTCATGTGGTGGTGAGTCGACTGGCACAGGCGCTTGTGAGGGTGAGGGTTGTACCTCTGGGTCAAAATGTTCCTCACTGTCCGTGTCTCTGAATAGGCTCGGATGTATCTTCCTCAGATGTCGCCTGTTCCTTCTTTGCATCCTCCCAGCCGGTGTCTGCACAGTGTAGGACCGTGGTTCATCTCGCTGTCGGATGACAACGGCAGGCTCCCAGCCGCGCCGCGTTTGCACGTGTACGGTGTCTCCTGGGGTCAACACTGGCAGGGGCTTTGCACACTGGTCGTAACGTTGTTTTTGGCTGAACTGCAGGTTCCGGATCTTGCTGTCAATGTGCTGTGGGACTGATTGTGTCAGCACAGCACTGGAGCACGGAAGTGTGCTTCGTAGAACTCTCCCCATCAACATTTGTGCAGGTGATACGTCCAGTCCTGTCACCGGTGTGTTCCTCAGTGACAGCAGCACCAGATGTGGGTCAGTGCCGGTCTGCATTGCCTTCTTCAGCGCATGTTTCACTGTCTTTATGGCTCTCTCAGCCATGCCATTTGAAGAGGGAAAACCTGGGCTGGAGTGTGTGAGCTTGAACTCCCATGAAGCTGCAAATGACTTCATCTCATAGCTGGCAAATGCGACATGGTCACTCACTATCTCCCTAGGAATCCCGTGTCTGGCAAACACAGACTTCATCTTCTGGATTACTGTGTATGCTGTTTTGTCAGATATGTTGAGCACTTCAGGATATTTGGTTAGGTAATCAACTAACAACAGGTATGACTGACCGTGTAGCTCGAAGATGTCAGCTCCGACTTTCATCCATGGCAGTTCTGGGACCTGATGCGGCATAAGTGGCTCAGCCTGCTGTTTGGGCTGTAGCTGCTGGCATTGCACGCACTTTTCCACCATTGCCTCTATATCGCGTGCCATGCCAGGCCAGTAGAGAGACTTTCTTGCTCTGGCTTTTGTGCGCTGCACTCCTTGGTGTGCAAGATGCAGCTTCTCCAAAATCGTGCTCCTGAAGCTCTGGGGTATGATGATTTTGTCTCCGACCAAGACAATTTCATCTTCCATGCTTATAATGTCCTTTACTGCCCAGTAGGCGTGTAGTTTTCTGTCCAAACTTTTCTTTTTCATGGGCCAGCCTTTCTTGTGTTTCTCACACACAGCTTGCAGCACGCTATCTGCTGCCGTTGCTTTCTTTAATTGGCTGAGTGTTTCCTCGCTCAAGGCATCTGTAGCATCCAAGGCATACACAACTCTCTCATCACAAGGGTTTTCATCAATATGGTCACCTTCTCTGCTAGCTGTAGCGCGTGAGAGTGTGTCGGCAATGTACATGTGCTTGCCTGGTGTGTATGTTACACTCAGATCATACCTCTGCAGTTGTAAAAGCATACCTTGCAGCCGCGCAGGTGCTTTGCTCAGCGGCTTGCGCATGATGACCTCCAGAGGCTTATGATCGGACTGGACAGTTACTGGTCTGCCGTAGACATACTGGTGGAATCTCTTAGCAGCAAACACTATAGCGAGCAACTCTTTCTCTATCTGTGCGTACCTCTTTTCTGTGTCGGTGAGCGCTCGTGAGGCATAGCACACTGGGCGGTCGTCCTGCATCAGACAGGCTCCCAGTCCATCCTTTGAGGAGTCTGCTTGTAGAGTGAGAGGCTGCTTGTGATCGTAGTATCTCAGCACAGGGGCTTGTGTGAGGATGGTCTTTAGTGCCTTTAGCGCTGAGCTGTGGTGCGGGCACCATTGCCACGCTACATCCTTCTTGAGCAGCTGTCTGAGGGGTGCCGTGAGTGAGGCTTCGTTTGGTATGTATTGCGCTAGGAATTTTGTCATTCCCAGCAGACGTTGGAGACTTTGTTTGTCTTCCAGGGTTGGCATGTCGACAATCGCTTTGATCTTTGTGTCGTCAGCTCTCTGTCCTGCTGCCGTGATGACTTGTCCCATGTACTTTACAGTATCAACTTTAAACTGGATCTTGTCCCTGTTAAATTTCACATGTGCGGTCTTGGCTCTCTCCATTACTTTCTGCAGGATTTCATCGTGTTCCCGCTCTGATGACGCTGCGATGATCATGTCGTCTGCTATAATGTACACACCTGGGATATCGCCGAAGGTCTCGCAGTTCTTTTGTTGAAACACTTCGCTGGCCGATTTGATCCCGAATGGGAGTCTGAGGAAGCGGAACCGGCCCCACGGCGTGTTGAAGGTGCATAGCTTAGACGACGGCTCATCTAGCTTGATCTGCCAGTATCCATCCTTTTCATCTAGGATGGAGAAGATGGATTTTCCTGTTAGCCTGCTGCGCACGTCTTCCGGTGTAGGAATGGAGTAGTGTTGACGCTTGACTGCCTCATTCAGGTTGCAAGGATCCAAACGTACCCTTAGCGCACCATTTTTTTTTCTTTGTGGCAACAAGACTGTTCACCCATTCTGTAGGTTCATTGACAGAAGTTATGACTTTCCTGTTCTGCAAGTCTGTGAGTGTCTCTCTTAGTGAGTCCATGATGGAGAGTGGTACGTTCCTGCACGCGTGAATCACAGGCGTGACGCTGGGGTCAATGTGTATGTGATGAACTCCAGGAAATTCGCCTAATCCTGTGAAGACCTCCGCATACCTCTGCAGCAGCTCCTCTTTGGTGGCCGGAGGTTTTGCTGGTTGTGGGGACTCCACTGCAAGCGCCTCGACTCTTCTCACCAGCTGCAGCTCTTCACACGCATCTCCACCCAGGATTGGCTTGTCACTTCGGCTAGACACATGGAAGTCCAATATAGCCGTATGCTTAGATGTGCGGCAATCTAGAGATGCAACACCATCTGAGGGTAGTCGTGCACCACCAAAAGCAATCAGCACAGTCTTTGTGGGCCGTAACTGAACGGGACCTGGTAGCTGCCGGAATACGCGCATAGGAAGCACATTTGCATCGGCGCCTGTGTCCAACTTGAAGTTAATTGCTACGCCTCTGACCGTGGCTGTTTCACGCCATACAGTGCCTTTAGCTTGGTGGGCTGCTTTGTTTTTGTATTTTCCAATCATGCCTATATATAAGGAATCAATTTCACTTTCTAGATTATGCACTGTCTTTGTCTTGTAATTGCCGCTTTTTTCAGTGCTTGATTTACACACCTTGGAAAAATGATTGTTCTTACCACATTTGTGGCACACAGCACCATAAGCTGGGCATTGACGGGGCTCATGTTTATTTCCACACTTGTGGCAGAGAGTTGTTGCTACATGCCTCTTGCTGCTCGTTTTGTTCTTGTTCCAGCTGCCCGTGCGCGTTTGCCCTGTTGCTTTCTTTAATGCCTCAACTGAGGCGTCTTGGACAACATGTGACGTCTGCATCGATTGTATTTGTGACTTAGCGAGCTCGGCTGATCTACATATCTCTACGGCCCTGCGCAAAGTAAGCTAATAATCACGTAACAGTCTTTCTTTCAAACGGGCATCATTTATGCTGAACACTAATTTATCCCTTATCATGTCATCTTCATGTCTGACAAACTCAGTCTTTGCTCTTCTGGCGCAGCTCTGTGATGAATCTGTCCACCGATATTCCTGCTGACATCGTGTGCGACCAGAATTGATGGCGTTCGAACACGGACGTTCTTCCGAGAGCTGCAGTAGTCCTTGAAGGCTTTCAGAACGTCCTCCATCGATTCGTCGTCTCCTTCTGGGAGGATGGTGAGTGTGTTATACACTTCTAGCGCCTCCTCGCCGATGGTGTGAAGCAGAATGGCTATTTTAACCGTCTCTTCCTTATCCAACGCACCTGAAGCGGTCGTGTACAGCTGGAAACGCTGTTCCCATCTTCTCCAGTTTTCTGCGACATTCCCGGTAAGTATCAGCGGGGGTGGCGGCTTGAACTGTTCCATATTTGTGCTCAGGCTAGCACGTGTTAGCTAGCTGCCTCAGCTACCAGCGAACTCGTTGAAGTACCGCCCTCGAATTATACCGTAACTCCGTCTTCTGACACCATGTTGTGACTTCTCTTATGTACACTATTGTAGTGTTACTATTCGTGGGTTACTAACTTGATCACTATTATATATAAGTACACGGAGACGAGGATGCGGCACAAGTCTGATCTTTACTGACGGAGACATCACACACCACTAGGCTCGACCAGTGTATTACAGAACTTAGTAGTGGTGACAGTCCAACACAATCGAGCACCGAGTGTTCGATCCAATACACCACAGCTAGCTAACAACGGCTTGGTTTCGTATTGCGGGTTTTCCGCAATAACTCGGGCGCCACAACTGGTCTCAAGAAAGTGGGTGAGAATATAACCTGAGCCGAGTTTAGCGAAGTAGAAAACATATTTTCCCCAAGGAACACCAACGGTTCCAAACGAGACTTACGTCAATTTATCAGCTGCGGTGCAGGCTAACGTTCGTTAGCGAATAGGCTAGCGAAACGTTAGCTATCTGGCTAGCTGGTTAGCTTAGTATCCAATTCAATTTATTGTCTGAGGCCTCGTTTAAATCCACCAATCCGAGACCTCGTTTCAATTTCACCAATCAGAGCCTCGGTTCAACTCAACCAATCCGAAGTCTCACTCCGAATTCACCGTTAGATGCTACGTTGGAGTGAGAGAGAGCGAGAGAGAGACAGACCTCTGGAGATGAGAGACTCAATTCAAGAGCAGTCATGCCGGACATTAGCTCCTGAAAATTGATGAGATTTTCTGATAGAAAATGAGATAAACTTTCTGTAAACAGCCAAATCGAATGAGAAACCTAGAGTGAACGCAGGTTCACCAAAAAAAATAAAATAATTAATTAAAGCCGCAAGCGGCGTTGGGAGGGGTCCAAGCATTGGCACTGTTGCGCCCCCTATGGAGCAATTTGAATGGTTTTGTCCTCATGATCATATACCTTCACCCAACGTAAATAATTAACGCTATGATACGTAGGGGCCTTTTATACACCTAGCCTGTAATAGACTACCGTTTCAACATGAAACTAAACCGCTGTTGGTAATGTAATAAAGATTGAAGAATCTTGCTTCAGAAACAGTAGCCTACCCGAGTTTCCAACTAGATATGACAATGTCGGATTACTTGGGTCGCCTGTGTCCTAGACGATTACCGTAATTTTTTAAAATGTCGTAACACTTCCATTGCTTCAGAAACATGTGCCAGAGTTTCCAAAACTGGACCAGACGGTGTCTGATTTCTTGCGTCCTAGCCGACTGCCGTAAAAAGAAAAAGTATGTCGTTATACCCAGGTGTCCTGGCGTGTGGTATGTAGAGCTGCAGCGCTTGCACACCAAATAAGTCAAAATAGCGGGCAAACTATATGACTGGCATAGGTGGTCCCAATAGTAAAGTTGTTGAGCACATTGAGATGCATGGGTCGATTAAGTTTTGTGTTGATCTGACTTATGCTGTGGGAGTTATGGCCTTTTAAGCATGACCATTTGTTATAGCGCCACCATCTGGCTGACATGGGTGATTTGTAGTGCCAGAGTAGTGGGGGGCCGTATGAATGAGCCTACCAAATTTGGTTGGTCTAGGACTTATGGTTGCTGAGCCTCAGACACTTTTAGCTGAGAAACCGCGCCCAAACTAATACAAGTCAAAATGGCGGGCAAACTATATGGCTGACATATGTGGTCCCAATAACAAAGTTGTAGAGCACATTCAGATGCATAGGTCTGTGCAGTTTTGTGTTGATCTGACTTATGGTGTGGGGATTATAGCCTTTTACGCATGACCCTTTGTTATAGCGCCACCATCTGGCTGACATAGGTGATTTGTGGTGCCTGAGTAGTGGGGGGCCATAGGAATCCACGTACCAAAGTTGGTTGGTCTAGGACTTACGGTTGCTGAGCCTCACACACTTTTAGCGGAGAAAAATAATAATCCTAACAAATACAATAGGGTTCCACCAGCTTCGCTGCTTGGACCCCTTATAAATTGGCAGTGACAGCTGCAAACACTGTAGCAAAATGACAGCAGCAGCAGCCTCTCCAACAGTAGTCTGCTCCCGCCCTTTTGAGTTCCCAGCAGAGATTTGCTCTGACACTGCCAGAAAGACCTTTAAACTCAAAAATACACATTTCATTTTTAACATGTGCCTGCACATTGTTTTTAATGACAATAAATTGACTTGAATTGAATTGAAAATCCAGAGACAGTTTTCAAAGACTGTAGTGATATTAAAGGCAGAACTCTCACCACTAACTTGCTTTTCAACACGGAATATACTACAGCGTGGCACTCGACAGGCTGGGCACAGTAGTTATCATCACAGCCGCCAAATCTCCATCTTTGAGACTAACGAAAAAACCCCAAACTACCTGACCGTCAGTGTATATCACAGTGGCACTGTAATGGTGCAAGGGAGTGAAGCAGCACGCAAATCTTTTCAAAGGATCTTCTACACTCTCAAAACGTTGACAGCAACAACAAGAGCAGAGCCTGCTAGTCTGTCACAACCCCCCATCCCCCATCAACGCTCTGGACGAGCCCCCCCCCAAGCCCACGCCTCCACAGTGCCGTGGCCCAGAGCCCTAGAAAGAGAGAGTTACGTCAGTGAGGAGTCAGAACGCGAGAGGGTCACGTGGTTCACGTAGCCGCCGAATAGTTCCAAACGAAGCTTGGCGGGTCATTTAAGTGAACTGCTTAGCCGCGATTTCTGGTAACTACTAGCCAATATTTTCAGATTTTTACATTTATATATGATATCACGGGCGTAAGTTTGCATAGGGACCATAGGGACATGTCACAACCAAAGTTTGGGAAAGGCAGAGTTGTCCCTACCAATATTTAGATATATTATATTTTTTTTACATAATGCATTGAATATAATATTTTTTCGCAAACTCATTCGTCGTATTAAAGTATTTTTCCGACGTGCCCTCTCATCGCAATCTTCAGTGTAACCTGCAAGGCAACGCGTTTAGATATGCTGCCATTTGATTGGCTGAGGGGTTATCACGTTATCAGCACATGAACGTATCGAAGCCCCTCTTTTTTTTCTTACT
This sequence comes from Lampris incognitus, assembly GCF_029633865.1. Lineage (NCBI taxonomy): Eukaryota > Metazoa > Chordata > Actinopteri > Lampriformes > Lampridae > Lampris > Lampris incognitus. The sequence continues at coordinate 104,671,235 of NC_079212.1, read as the reverse complement.
TTATTGATACTTCAAATAGATTCAAACAGAGCAAAATAGACACACGAGACACCACAAAACAATAGATAGAAGATAAAAAACAATAAAGACACAAAAGAGAAAGTAAATTATAAAAAATAAATAACAGAAAAAAATAAGTAAATAAAGGTGAGATCATATTTTATGTAAACGGATTCAGAGATTTGCAAATGTTGATAGTTTTTAAAGCCTTTGTGTTTTTTGAAGTAGAGATTGTCCTTATATATTGTTCAACTTCTTTTTTAAGTGCAAAGAGTTGAGGCTTTCTGTCGGAGAATTTACATTTATGTATATGAAACTTGGCTAAAAATAAAAGCATATTTATAAAAAAGAATGCATCACCATCTTTGTGATTAAAATTATGAAAACCAAAAATAACATTCTTATAGTAAAGGTGAAAATCAGAAAAGACAAAATCAGCAATAAACTTGTGGAAGTCTCTCCAGAATTTATAAGTGAACTGACATGACCAGAATAAGTGGACACATGTTTCAGGATGCATTTGGCAAAAAGAACATTCAACATCTATATCATTTTTAAACTTTGATAAATATTGTTTTGCAGGGTAGAATTTGTGTAGCAATTTAAATGAAATCTCTTTGACTTTGTTTGTTAAAAAAATCTTTGTGGTAACGACCAAACTTTCTTCCATTCAACATCATTCACAAAGTTGTTCCAAAAAATTTTGCTGGTGGGACGGAAACTAGGCTATCCTGAAACATGGCTCTTATTCTGGAGTTCAGAAGTTTACATGATGAGAAGCAGACAGTACCAAGAGGAGAGACTGTGACACATCAGAGGGTTGAATGATATGAGAGGAGAGCTGCCAGAGGACCTGAATAACATGCACAAACCAGAAGGGAAAGCATATCGAAGCCCCTCGTCACCTCTCTCCCGAAGAAGATGACGCGCTGTGTGTGGCAGAGTTGCTGCAAGATAGCTGGACTGACGGTAAGATATCAGAATGGCTGTTGCAGACTTGGTTGACGTAAATACACCAGGAAATCATGAAAGTAAATCCTCACATTAGTATTTCGTTTGGCCTCAACATTTTTGTCCGTGTTTCTGCTTTGTAGATAGAAAATGCCACCGAAAAAGAGAAGAGACATCCGAAGCTTTTTCACCACCCAGAGAGTAAGTAGTATACTAGCTGCTAGGCTGTTGTTAGCTAGCTAACTACCCACAAAATGCAAGCCGCCTAGCCTAACGTTAAGACCAATTCTACTATGGAAAAGTGTTATTAAGGTGTTGAAGGCTAGTATTGAAGCTAACTGACTGGGTTCTGTAATATTTGCCGGTCGATTTAAAGACACGTGTGTGGTGGACACGTATTGGGGACAGAATTCAACCCAGGAACTAAGGGTTAAGTCATGGTTGCCCTGGCAGGTTAACGCAGGGTTAAGTTATGATTGTCCAGCCAGTTTTCTGGTTATTCTTGCCACCTCCGCTCAGTCGAGCTGTGGGTTTTGTTTGTCTCGCTGATTTACCGTGGATTAAAGAAAGTTGCCTACACGGCTAAAGTGTGAACCTACGGTCTTCTCCGTTACTTCGGCTCTACACTGGTGACCCCGACGTCGGTTTTCGGATAAGTTTTCTGAAACCACACACATTATGGCTACGAACGCCGTTGCAATTAAACTGCCGGAGTTTTGGGAGTCTTCCGCGGCTACATGGTTCGCGCAGGCTGAGGCACAGTTCGCGCTCAGAGACATAACAGCAGACAAGACCAGGTACTACTACGTAGTGGCAGCGCTGGGGTGCGCTACGGCTTCCAGGATAAGCGGTTTCATAACCAACCCACCGGCCGATGGTAAATACGCCGCACTTAAACATCTCCTCCTTGAAACTTTTGAACTGTCAGCAACGGAGAGAGCACGTCGCCTCTTCGCAATTCAGGGCTTGGGAGATGGCAAACCATCGGAGCTAATGAGCAGGATGTTAAACCTACTGGGTCAAGAAAAGCCATGTTTCCTGTTTATGGAGCTGTTTCTGCGCAACATGCCGCCCCACGTCCAGACTGCGCTCGCTAACTCCACCATCACTGATCCCCGTGAGCTGGCAAAGGAGGCTGACCGATTCTTCGTCGCTACACAACGTTCCTCCCATGCCGGGGTGCTGGCTCCTACCTTCACTGGCCCCCCGCCGACATCGCGGGCGTGGCCCGACGGTGGCGCCACAGCATCAGACCGCTACAAGCCCTCTGGACTCTGTATCTTCCACGCTCGATTTGGTGCGAAAGCTAAACGGTGCCGTTCACCCTGCAACTACAGGCCGACGGGAAACGAGAGGGCCAACACTCAGTAGTGGCCATGAGTGTTGGCGATACAAGCAGGCTACTCTTCATCCTCGACACCATCTCCGGTCGGCGATTTCTTTGTGACACGGGCGCACAGAGAAGCGTGCTCCCTGCTACTGACGTCGACATCATGGGCGGGGAGCGGGGCCCCCAGTTGGCGACGGCTGACGGCAGCCCTATCCACACCTACGGCGTGCGGTCTGTAGAACTGTGTTTTGGTGGACAACGTTTCACGTGGGAGTTCGTCATGGCCAATGTAACGCTTCCCCTCCTCGGAGCTGATTTTTTGTGCGCTTACGGTTTGCTAGTGGACATTCAGAACAGCCGTCTGGTCGATGCCTTAACCTTCTCCTCCTTCGCATGTACGCGGAGGGAAGCGGCCTATGCAGGTCTAGCCAACTCTCTCTCAGAGGCAGACAAGTTCACCCGCCTCCTCGCTGAGTTCCCTGACCTCACCCAGCCTACCTTCTCTGCACCCACCGCTAAGCATGGGGTGGAGCATCACATTGCTACGAAGGGGCCCCCGGTCTACGCCAGAGCCAGGCGTCTCGACCCCGCCAAACTCGCCATTGCCAAGTCTGAGTTCGAGCACCTGGAACGCATGGGGATCATCCGCCGCTCTGACAGCCCGTGGGCGTCCCCACTCCACATCGTCGCTAAGCCTGATGGAGGTTGGCGCCCATGCGGGGACTACCGCCGACTAAATGACGCCACCACGCCTGACCGCTATCCTCTCCCGCATATCCAGGACTTTTCTGCAAACCTGTCTGGCAAATGCGTCTTCTCAAAAGTCGACCTGGTCCGTGGTTATCATCAAGTTCCCGTGCACCCCTCAGACATCCCCAAGACAGCGGTGACAACCCCATTCGGCCTATTTGAATTCCTACGAATGCCATTTGGACTCAAAAACGCGGCCCAGTCCTTTCAGCGGCTGATGGATTCAGTGCTCCGTGGCCTTCCTTTCATCTTCGTCTATTTGGACGACATACTCATCGCCAGCGCCTCCGAGGAAGAACACCTGTCCCATCTTCATGCCCTCTTCACACGCCTCAGCCAGCATGGGCTGATCGTCAACCCGGCGAAGTGCCGGTTCGGGCTGACAGCCATTGATTTCCTCGGGCACCGCATCACTGGGGACGGGGCAGTCCCCCTGCCCTCAAAGGTGGAAGCGGTGGCGGCCTTTCCGCGCCCCCAAACAGCTCGTGCGCTCAGGGAGTTCATCGGGATGGTGACATTCTACCACCGCTTCATTCCTCGAGCCGCCTTTATCATCCGGCCACTGTACGAGGCGCTGAAAGGCATGTCCCCCAACCAGGCGGTCGACTGGACAGCAGAGCGGGACCGTGCGTTCACCGAGACTAAAGCTGCGCTCTCCCAGGCTACCCTGCTAGCGCATCCTTCACCTACAGCGCCTATTTCCATAACCACGGATGCATCGGACTATGCTGTTGGTGCGGTTCACGAACGGTGGGTGGGGGGGGCTTGGCAGCCTTTGGCCTTTTTCAGTCGCCAGCTTACACCCCGAGAGCGCAAGTATAGTACTTTTGACAGGGAACTCCTCGGTCTCTGGCTCGCCGTCCGGCATTTCCGTTTCCTGCTAGAGGGCCGCGAGTTTACTGCGTATGTGGACCACAAGCCCCTCACGTTTGCCATGTCCAAGACGGCCGAGCCATGGTCCGCTCGCCAGCAGCGACAACTCTCCTACATTTCGGAATTCACTACCGACATCCAGCACGTCGCTGGTAAGTCTAACCAGGTAGCTGACTGCCTGTCTAGGGCAGTGATTGGAGCGGTCCACCTAGGCCTTGACTATGCACAGATGGCTGCTGACCAGGCCACGGACCCGAGCATCCTCCGTCTCCGGGCCTCCGACACGGGGCTCCGCCTGCAGGACGTTCCTTTCAGCGACACAGGTGTCACCCTCCTGTGTGACGTCTCCACAGGACAGCCCAGGCCCATCGTCCCGCACAGCTGGAGACGCCCCGTATTTGAAGCTGTGCACGGCCTCTCTCATCCAGGCGGTAAGCCATCCGTGCGCCTGACCTCTGCTAAGTTTGTGTGGGAGGGACTTAAGAGAGACGTGAAAGCGTGGGCCGACTCGTGTGTTGCCTGTCAGCGGGCTAAGATACACCGCCACATTAAGGCGCCCCTGGAACGCTTCGCAGTGCCGGAGAGACGATTTGACCATGTCCACGTCGACCTGGTTGGTCCCCTACCCCCCTCCCATGGGTTCACCTACCTCTTCACTGTGGTGGACAGGACTACGCGCTGGCCTGAAGCTGTTCCCCTGGCATCCACGACGTCTGCTGATGTGGCCCGGGCTTTTATTGGGTCGTGGGTCTCACGTTTCGGTACGCCTTCCGACCTTTCATCTGACCGTGGGCCACAGTTTACCTCAGAGCTATGGAATGCTGTGGGTGAGGCTCTGGGCGTCAAGCTTCATCGCACTACCGCCTACCACCCTCAGGCGAACGGCCTATGTGAGCGCTTCCACCGGTCCATGAAGGCTGCGCTTCGGGCTACTCTCAAGGACTGCAACTGGGTTGACAAGCTCCCATGGGTCATGCTGGGCCTGCGGACCGCCCCGAAGGAAGACCTACAAGCCTCCTCTGCGGAGCTGGTGTACGGCATGCCGCTGCGAGTCCCAGGCGATTTCATGCCCAATGCAACGCGTCCCTGGTCAGCTGTGGACCAACGAGCCTCCTTGCTGGACGGGGTCAGAGCTTTCACACCCGTCCCTACCGCCCAACACGGCGCTCCGGTGTCCCAGGTGCCCCCAGGTCTGCAGTCAGCAGACTACGTGTTCATCCGTCACGACGCACACCGCCCCCCTTTGCAACCCCCTTATGACGGCCCCTTCCGCGTCCTGGAACGGGGAACTAAGCACCTGGTGGTGGATTTTGGGGGCACGGCCGAGCATGTTTCAGTGGACCGAGTTAAACCCGCACACCTGGACTTGACGCAGCCGTTGGAGTTAGCCCAACCTCCTCGTTGCGGTCGTCCCCCGGCTCCGCCTCCTCCCCCCGTGGAGGCCCGAGCTGCCTCTTCTGCTCCTCAGGCCGACCTCCACAGGCCCGCGTCAATGCCTCCCACAGACACTCCGGCCCCTGTTATCCGGAGCCGCCGCAGACGGCCTGTCGTCCACCCGCGCCTGCCTGACTTCGATTACTAGGGCGAATTCTGGGGGGGCTCATGTGGTGGACACGTATTGGGGACAGAATTCAACCCAGGAACTAAGGGTTAAGTCATGGTTGCCCTGGCAGGTTAACGCAGGGTTAAGTTATGGTTGTCCAGCCAGTTTTCTGGTTATTCTTGCCACCTCCGCTCAGTCGAGCTGTGGGTTTTGTTTGTCTCGCTGATTTACCGTGGATTAAAGAAAGTTGCCTACACGGCTAAAGTGTGAACCTACGGTCTTCTCCGTTACTTCGGCTCTACACGTGGATGCGATCCCACACAAATGCAAACACGCTAGCCTAGCGTAATATCACCAGTCTTCTACTGCGGAAAAAATAACGTAGCTAATACGTTTCGAGGATAGTAGTAAAGCTACCTGTGTCCCCTCTAGTCTTTGAACCAATGTTGGCAATTACAAGTGTAGCCCGTGGAATTAGATACCACACAGGACACAATTACTTCCGGGGTTCTTGTAGCTTTAATTTTATTGTTTGAATCTTCGAATGCAGATCGTTTTACTGAGTGCATAAATTCCTGTGTCTTTCGAGCAAACAGCTCATAAATGTTCACAGATGTGGCAAGTTTAACAGAAAAGATTTTAAAAGGAAAATAAATACAACATACAACATACGGTGCAAAATACGGCAGTGGACTATGTATGTTAAACAGGGTTTAACAAAGACATGTGGAACTTCCTGAAGATCGCGCAACTTCTCACTCTGTCAGTTACCTTTAAACAGAATTAAAATGCATATAAAACCTTTACATCCCAAATACAATGGCATAGTGTGGCTTTATTCACGCCAACATTACCTTGTCATGCCTGCAATGGCGAACAGTGGTCGACGGCTCGCGCCCAAAATCACCGAACATCAACTCCATTAGTGTCTAAATCAAACCATCTTGTCAAATTACCGACATACAATATTGTTTGGAATAATGTTACAGGTATATTTCACAAGATATTTACCCTTACTTACTGCGGAGTCAGAGCACCGTCACACCGCAATCTTCAGGTGGTCCACACAAGAAAAAAAGAAAGAATACCCAAGATGCACTTGGATAACTTGCACGGAGTTACAATAAAAGTCCGCAACACTGCCACTTACTGGTCAAAACATGCAATGACAACCAAAACTATAAAAATACACTCACAATCTGCTTCACAATTTAACTACATCAAACGACATTTTACATGGCTTGACAGTGTAACAATTACATATATTAACAGTTAAACTATACTAAATTTAAGTGGAAAATCATTTAACATATTTAACAGATTTACCACCCGGCTACATACTCCCCTGCAAATATAGTCAACGTCCTCGGTGACTACGAAACATGAACTGACTCAAATACTCCCTGCAAGGCCTTTTCAAAGAGAGCAGCACCCAGGCTTGTCAAAACCTTAGAGACCATGTCTGTGCTGACTGAGACTGCATTACAGGCTGACTTTGGCAGATGAAATGGGTTTGAATGAGATCCAGCCATTTCCCGCTTGCTTTTCCTACTGGCAGGTTTAGGTGCATAGGTTCTACGTCCTGCTCCACCAGCATCATCTGTTAGTGCGGGCCTGTCCCTGTTTTCAATAATTGGCAAGTCACTGTCGCTAACATCTGGATGCACATCATTAACACATTCTGTTTCTGTGCCACAATTTCTCATATCTGAATAACCTTCCTCAGGTCCTTCACCGTCACTCTCATCTGTGGGTGCTGTCACATGTAAACTAACACTTTCTGCTGCAAGAGGCAGGTTAGGTACTTGCACAAGCCGGCGAGGGATGACTTCCTCAACAATAACAAAATCAGCCTCAGGTGACTCAGGCTCATCCTCAGCTACAGGCTGTGTAGTGGTCTGTAACCTAGTTCTAGTTCTTGGTTTGGGAACTGGTTTTGCACAAGGTCGCAACTCTGACCTATGAACTCTTTTAATGGGACCTCCCTCAAAAGGTTCAACAGTGTGTGTGGTACCCTGGATGTCAACTACCTTGTAGACTGTTGAGGTCCATGTGTCCTGAATCTTATGTCTACCTGGGGGTCTGTGACGTAGGAAAACCAACTGACCAATGTCCACAGGAGGACAATACACCTTCTCATTTTGCAGTGAGATCCTCTCAGCTGCCTTCTGCTCTGAGTACTCTCTGGCTCTCTCATGTGCCTGTCGGAGTCTCTCCTGATGAACAGACAACCAATCCTGTTTCCTGTCTGACACACACTCACGCCCTAATAAAGCATCTGCTGGGAGATGTGGCTGTACCCCGAAAAGCAAATAATAAGGCGAGTACCCTGTGGTGGAATGAGGAGTGACATTATAGGCATATACTACTTCAGACAGATGCTCTGGCCAACGCTTTTTTTTCTCTGGTGGGAGTGTCCTTAACAAGTCATGGAGTGTGCGATTGTATCTTTCACACTGACTGTTTCCCTGTGGCCTGTAGGGAGTTGTCCATGTCTTTTTAACCCCATAGAGTTTGCACAGCTCTGCTATAATTTCACTCTCGAAATTTCGACCTTGGTCTGAGTGCAGTCTCTCTGGGACCCCATATTTCATGAACCACTCCCTGAGCAAAACTTTAGCTGTAGTGTCAGCCTTCTGGTCTTTGGTAGCATACGCTTGTGTGAACTTTGTAAACACATCGGTCACAACAAGGACATTTTCACGGCCATCTGAAGCTGCCTCCAACACTGTAAAATCAACAGCCACCACTTCTAGAGGTCGGGAGGCCAGGAATGCCTGAACTGGAGCATGGATTTTTGGCTGAGGCATCTTGGTCAAAATGCACCGCTCGCAGTTTTTAACCCAGCTTTCAACATCCTCGCATAGCCCTACCCAAAAACACCTCCCTCTTAGCAAGTTTACAGTGCGCTCTATGCCCTGATGTCCCATGTTGTTATGTACATTTTCTAGAACTTGGTCCCTCAAACAACTAGGCACGAGTAACTGCCACACTTCTCCATGACGTGGGTCTGTGATAACCCTGTACAACAACCCTTCTCGTTGTTGTATGCATCTCCATTGTTTCAACAATCTTTTCACTTGACTAGACAGGGCTGCTCTCTCTCTGGGACATGGTCTCCTCCCCCGATCCCAAAATGCCCTAAACTCTTTTAGGGTGGGGTCACCGGCCTGAAAACCTACCAGCTCCTCTCTGGTATAACCTGGCAGTGTGGGGGTGTTGCCCTGTTTAGTACCTGTCTCACCAGACCTCGACTCCCCAGCACAGATCTGTCTCACTTTGTAACACTCCAGACCTCTAGAGACAAGACCAGGATCCAGAACTGTTCCTCACTCAATCAGGTTACACACAGTGATACAGTCGTCAAAATCCGAGTCAGGGTCTGTTTCAGGCTCCCCTGCAAACTCCTGCCAAGAGAGAGCATCTGCGGCGGCATTACTGCAACCAGGACGGTACTTAACCTCGAAATCAAAAACAGACAGTTGCGCTACCCACCTCTGCTCTATAGCACCTAACTTGGCTGTCTTGAGGTGGCAGAGGGGATTGTTATCAGTCAGGACAACAAACTTTGAACCAAGCAAGTAACCCCTGAATTTTTCAGCAACTGCCCATTTTAAGGCAAGCAACTCCAACTTCATGCTACTATAATTTCGGTCATTCTTCTCAGCCTGGCGTAGTCTGCGGCTAGCATATGCTAGGACACGTCTGGTGTCACCTTGCTGCTGACACAATACAGCGCCTAATCCATGCTGACTAGCATCTGTCTCAACTACAAATGGTTGTGTGAAATCGGCAAAACCCAAAATGGGAGCAGAGGTAAGTTTTTCCTTTAACTGCTCAAAGGAAGAGTCACACTCTGGTGTCCACATATTACAAAACTGGTGACCTACTTTCCCTGTTTTTTTCACACCTGAACATTTGTTGACTAGGTCATGCAGTGGCCCGGCAATCTGTGAGAAGCCTCGAATGAATCTCCTGTAGTAACTACAGAAACCCAAGAACGACTGCAGCTCTTTGGCAGTGGTTGGGACCTTCCAGTTCTTAACAGCAGAGACCTTGGAGGGGTCAGTTCCTATACCTTCTGCTGACACCTGATGACCCAAAAACTTTACTGACTGTTGTAGAAAAGCACACTTCTGCAACTTCACCTTAAGGCCCGTCTCTGCCAGTCTCTTAAACACAGTCTCAAGGCTCTCCAAATGCTGCTCAAATGTCTCTGAAAAAACCAAGATGTCATCTAGGTAGACCAGGAGTATCTGAAAAATGAGATCATTCATAGTAACTTGCATAAGTCTCTGAAATGTAGCTGGACCGTTACAAACACCAAAAGGCATTCTCACGTACTCATACAGACCAAACGGTGTAGTAAATGCAGTCTTAGTCCGATCTCTCTCAAGCATAGCTACCTGGTGGTATCCGCTCGCCAGATCTATGGTCGAAAAGAACTTTGCCCCTCTCAGCGCATCAAAACTCTCATCAATTCTCGGGAGCGGGAATGCATCATGTCTTGTCTTTGAGTTGAGTTTCCTGTAATCGACACATAGCCTCAGACTACCATCTGCCTTTCTCACTAGTACTATGGGCGAAGCATAAGCACTAGAGCAGGGGTCAGGAACCTTTTTGACTGGGAGAGCCATAAAAGCCAAATTTTTCTAAATATATTTCATTGAGAGCCATATAGTATTTTTAACGTATAATAAATTAAATATGTCTTACTTTTAATGCGACTTCTGGTGCTGCATGGTTTTGCTGATGGCCTTGTAGTCTGGTTCATACGTGGTGAGGTTGAGCTTCATGCAGGTGTTGAGGCTTCCATCAGTTAAACGTGAGCGTAGGTTGGTCTTATTGTTCCTCATATGCGAGAATGACTGCTCACATGCATATGTAGAGCCAAACATGGTCAGTACGGCAATACTCACACGCTGCATTGTGTGGTATGTCACAGGAAGCTCGTTCCAAGTTTTAAGAATCAGCTGGTCTTCAGGTTGAAGATTTTTCATTTCTGTCCACTTGTGTTCCCTTGCCAGCTCTGCTCGCTGTTGTGCAAGACTTTCCAACTCTCCATTAAGTGACTTGAACTTACTCATCCACATGTCTGATGCCTTCAGGTCAGCAACTTCCAGCTCAAAGTCTCCGATAGAGACCCCGGGGATGCATGTCAGGTCGATTTTGTCCACTGCACACTCATGTGGATGAGTGATGAACTTGAAAAGACCAGTGCGCGCACGAAATTCTCCAAAACGTGCTTTGAATGACTGCAGGAGATTGGACGTAAAGCCAGCTAGCTGCTGGAGATCCAGATGTTGAGTGGAGTCACTTGCTAAGCATGCATCTCTAAATTGTTGCAGTCTTTCAAAGTGCAGAAGACGACCTGTTTCAATGTCCCTGAGAAAGACTTCCAGCTTGCTTTCAAATGCAAACACTGCTTGTTGAAGGGATGTGATTGTATTTCCAATACCTTGCATTTTCACATTGAGCTGGTTCAGAAGGCCAGTTATGTCCACGAGATAGTTAAACTGCAGGAGCCAGTCAGTGTTGTCTAGCTCAGGATGCTTGACGCCTTTAATTTCAAGAAAAGTCCGGATTTCACTCAGGCAAGCTGCAAAACGGCTGAGCACCTTCCCCCTTGACAACCAACGCACGTTGCTGTGTAAAAGCAGACCGGGATAATGATTCCCAACTTCTTCTAACAGAGCTTTAAACTGGCGATCATTTAAAGCTCGGGCAACAATAAAGTTGACCACTCGAATGACCAGCGACATCACCTCGCCAAGCTCCTGGCCACACGTCTGAGCGCAAAGCGCCTCCTGGTGCAGGATGCAATGAAAACTTAGGATGGCTCTCTTTTCATGTTCACGGAGAAGCGCTACAAATCCTTTGTTCTTCCCCAACATACAGGGTGCACCGTCAGTACAGACAGAAATAAGTTTATCCATCGGTAGTTTTTTTTTCTTTAGCAAACTCCATGAAAGATGTGAATAAATCCTCTCCTCTTGTTGTCCCTTTCATTGGCAAAACAGCCAAGCTTTCCTCACGCAGTGTGTCACCTGCAGCATACCTGGCAATTATACTGCACTGAGATAGATGGCTAACGTCTGTTGACTCATCTAACGCGAGAGAAAAGTATGTCCCGGCATTTATGTCTTAATTTGTGTTTCCTCGACTTGATTTGCCATCATGATGCTACGATCGTGCACAGTTCTTGCTGACAGGGGCATGTCTTTTATTCGTTTGATTATCTCGTCTTTATTTGGGAAGTCATCAAACAGTTCATTGGCCACATCAAGCATTAATGTTTTGGCATACTCGCCATCTGTGAATGGCTTTCCATTCCTTGCTATTGCCAAAGCACCCGCAAAGCTAGCGGAATTCCCGTCACCTTGCTTGGTCCACACACGTAGTTGCTGCTGACTCATCTGCACTCTCCGCTGTTGCTCCTCGCATGCCCTTTTCCTGCGTTCCCCCGCTGGAGATTTCCATGCAAATGAAGCATGGTGCGTATCGAAGTGCCGCTTTATAATTGACCGTTTCATCGAAGCAATTTTATCATTGCATATTAGACATACCGCAGATCCTGCTCTCTCCACAAATGCAAATTCCTCTGTCCACGCAGCCTGGAATGCACGGTAATCATCGTCTTTTTTTCTTTTCGCCATCTTTTCCGTTACAAGGGTTGAAGCGGATAAACTAGTTGGCTATCTGATCAAATTGATTTCTTCACTTTACAATGACCCGGACATGCTTGCGAGCCATTGGTTCCCGATCCGACCCACGGGTGACCCGTGAAATTTATCTTCAAAACTAATTTCTGTTTACTTTAAAATGACACAGTATTATTAAGAAATATCACAAGTATTTTAAAATCAGTTCCAAACTGATTTTTTTTTTAAAAAAAATTTCAACTCAAAATTGTCTGGGAGCCATATGCCGTCACCGGAAGAGCCATATATGGCTCGCGAGCCATAGGTTCCCGACCGCTGCACTAGAGCTTTCTTGAATGACCCCTTTTTTAAGCAGCTTGCCAATATGTTCCCTGACTTCACTGTACTGTGTGGGTGGGATTCGTCTGTATGGCTGTGTTACAGGTATGTCATCTGTCAGATGGATCTCATGTTATACCTTGTCAGTGTGGCCTAGATCTTCATCTTCTGTTGCAAACACAAAAGAGTACTTCTCCAGTAACAAAGTCAGCTGTGCTTGCTGTTCTGGGCTACCACAAAAATTGAGCTTGCCGAGCATTTCCTGCACATCTGTCGGTGTTTCGGGGTGTTCACTGATACTCACTTGTTCAGTGTCTGCTGAGATTCTCTGGAACTGTACCTCACAAAGCTCATCACTTTTCACACAGTCTACCTGAGTCAAAACCCCTAGCCTAGTCCGTGGCCCTAGCCAGATATCTTCATCAGACATGTTCATGACTCGGACTGGAAAAATGTGATTGCCCGATGAAACCAAAGTAGGCACAACAACCAAACCTCCAGGAACGGGGACACCCACAGACTCCAGCAACAAAAAAGAACCATCCTCACTCACGGTCCTGAGTCCCCTAGCCATAACTGTAGCAGCAGATGAAGCAGGTATATGGACTACATCCTTACCAGCTACCCTAGCGAAAGAGAGTCTGTCTGTTGCATGTACTGCATGAAGATGATTAAAAGCCTCTCTCCAGTTTGAGTCAAACCTCTCCTGCAGTGTGGTGTCAAACTCAGTGTGTACTAGCTCTCTGCTTTTTTTGACAATGTTCATCCCTATTAGACCTGGAACAGAGGAAGAGTGTTCAGAATCTTTAACTATCAGAAAACCTTGCTCTGGGATAGTCAGACCCATGTCTTCTACATCAAGCTCCACATAGCCCATATAGGGTATGTCTAATCCATTAGCTGCAGTGATCTTTAACCACTCAAATGCCGGGTGAATGTCTTTGCCTTTCACTGACAGGTGTTCCCTGAAAAAACTCTCAGAAATTGTACTGACCTGGCTACCAGTGTCAAGTAAGCAGGACACTGTAACACCTCGTAGTTTCACCTCAACAGTTTTACATTCTCCGACTGCACGCTCTAAGATCCTGCTTCTGTCTGGAGTCTCTTTTGGTGAGCCAGCTTCCTCCCCTCGAGTTGTGTGGCTCATGACAACTGAGGGTGCGAGTTTTCCTGCACTACATAAGAACTAGGTGTTGCGTCCCCTTGACCCCCTCTGGCCTGTGAGCATTTTCTTGCAATGTGACCTATGCCTCTACACTTGAAACAGATAGGCTGACCATCTGGTGTGAACTTTGGCTGGGGTCTAGGTCGTGGCTTGGGCTCTAGGAATGTCTGTTGAGTGCTGCGCTTACTCAGTTCACCTACAGCAAAGGCTAGATCAGCAAGTGTTTTGCCTAACTCTGCTAGCTGTTTTTCCTGATGGGCTACTGCTCTCCGAACATCATTTAATGCAGTACCTTGGTCATTGTTTGTTTTAATAATAGAGCACTGGGTTTCTGGAACCTCTGATGTAACTTGGTTGCTCTTTATGACCCTGGGACGATGAGACCTGCTGTCCTCCATCTCCCACAGGAGGGCCTCGTTCCTCATATCTAGAAGACTGCTCTCTGGTTTGTCCCTAACCATTTTCCTGAGTTCACGCCTGAGTGCTGCTTCTCTTAAACCCTCAATAAACCGGTCTCTGAGCACAGTTTTCTCATTAGGTATTACATCTGTGGACTGTTTCACTACAGAGCTCAAAATCTGGGATAGTGCATGGGAGTAGTCACGGAGGTCTTCTCCATCAGTTTGGTTACGGTTGTAAAAGGTCTGCAAAAGCTGTGTGGAACTGCGCTTTTCCCCAAATGCATTGCTCAGGTAAGAGTATAAATCACTGGGCCCCACTGACTGACCCCTAATGCATAGTCGCACCTCTTCCAATGCAGGGCCACGCAATAGAGATAGTATATAGTCACATTGTTCTTCTGTTGTTTGCTCTCTGTATCTTAAAACCCTTTCAACCTCTTCAATAAACTCTTCGACAGATCTCCTGTCTGTACCACACTCCCCACTAAATGCTTGGATCTGGCGTTCTCTTGGAACGTAGATGTATGAACGTGTGGGTGCACTGTTATCACTTGCTCTCTGAGCCCTTGCTTCACCATTTAACCTGGTGAGCTCATCTCGCAGTCTGGCGAGCTCTAGCATGGTGGTCTGCATTTCTTTTGTAGCACCTTCACCTATACCCGTTATGCCACCTGAGGTGTGGCCATTATCATTACGTGAACTCCCTTCATCACCAGAATCACTAGACATAATGATATATTAATCTTTACTCAGTCCAGTATAAATGAGGATATTTAGTTCAAAACCTGGTTCAAGGATACTACAAGGACAGTCTTTAACTTGGAGCCTTGCTGAATCTTGGTCTTTGTAGCTGAAGTTAGCGCTGGAGTCCTCTGCGCTGGTACGGCTGAGTCGTGTGACACAGTAAGCACCAGAACCTCGTAGAGCCCCTCACGTCGTCTCTCGCTGGTCACCACCTCCACAGCAGGATGGCTTCAGACTCAACACCAACGGACGTCACCAGCAATCTTCACCACTGCCGTATTTTTTTTTAAGTAAAAATAAGCCACTCTGTTGCCAATTTAAAAAAAAATGTTTTAGCTACACCCCACTCCTGGTACCAAAATTATGTAGCCCGTGGAATTAGATACCACACAGGACACAATTACTTCCGGGGTTCTTGTAGCTTTAATTTTATTGTTTGAACCTTCGAATGCAGATCGTTTTACTGAGTGCATAAATTCCTGTGTCTTTCGAGCAAACAGCTCATAAATGTTCACAGATGTGGCAAGTTTAACAGAAAAGATTTTAAAAGGAAAATAAATACAACATACAACATACGGTGCAAAATACAGCAGTGGACTATGTATGTTAAACAGGGTTTAACAAAGACATGTGGAACTTCCTGAAGATCGCGCAACTTCTCACTCTGTCAGTTACCTTTAAACAGAATTAAAATGCATATAAAACCTTTACATCCCAAATACAATGGCATGGTGTGGCTTTATTCACGCCAACATTACCTTGTCATGCCTGCAATGGCGAACAGTGGTCGACGGCTCGCGCCCAAAATCACCGAACATCAACTCCAGTAGCGTCTAAATCAAACCATCTTGTCAAATTACCGACATACAATATTGTTTGGAATAATGTTACAGGTATATTTCACAAGATATTTACCCTTACTTACTGCGGAGTCAGAGCACCGTCACACCGCAATCTTCAGGTGGTACACACAAGAAAAAAAGAAAGAATACCCAAGATGCACTTGGATAACTTGCACGGAGTTACAATAAAAGTCCGCAACACTGCCACTTACTGGTCAAAACATGCAATGACAACCAAAACTATAAAAATACACTCACAATCTGCTTCACAATTTACTACATCGAATGACATTTTACATGGCTTGACAGTGTAACAATTACATATATTAACAGTTAAACTATACTAAATTTAAGTGGAAAATCATTTAACATATTTAACAGATTTACCACCCGGCTACACAAGGGTTAAACTAGTGAATAACTGCTAGTAACTATGAATCACTGCACACAGGAAAAACAGCAGCATGAAGCAACAAATGTAGAGCAGGCTGATGATGAATCAGGAACAGAGTTTCAGGTGAGGTGTTGACAATGTCTATTAGCATTTTTGTTTGGAATAAAGATGACATGATTGCAGTTCTTTGTTTTAGGATGCCTTGCAGTTGTAACCTATGAATCTCATCATCATGCTGGTTATTTTGAAAATAAATGTTTGATTTTCATAATTAAGGGTGTCGAGGTTATTCTTCAAATGTTATCCAAATGATCTTTTCTTATAAGTTTGATATGTGTAATGTATATAAAGATTACATTTTATTCATTGATGCATTATTTTGAAATACATTCAGGAAACTCAGAAATCCAGTATAGACGTAGTGCAGGTTGAGGAAGCAACAGCTGGAACGCCAGGGCTTCAGGTGAGGTCCTAAAATGGTTCTGTGATGAGATATCAGCAATGAAATTGAAGGATGTTTGCACAAGTAAGGTTTGATGATGGGTTTTTTTGTTTGTTTGTTTGTTTTTTTTGTAATTCGCTCAAAGTTCCCAAATTTTACTTTTACTCACCTTACATTGTTACAGTGCTTGAAATGTGAATTAGTGGCCATGTAAATTTTAACTTATTTTAATAAAGTATTTTCTTGTTCAGAATAATTCAGTGTGTGGGTTGTGTGGGTTGGAAAGGCGGGGGGGGGGGGGTCCCTACCAATACTGAGACCAAACTTAGAGTGAGAGGACTGGTCTGTAGAGTGGCAGAGAGAGCCACCGAGGCCTTCCCCAATGCAAAGATCACCATCTCTACTCTTCTACCACACATGGACTTCCACCCACCACCATCCAGAGAGTGAACATGGACATTTCCACAGGATGTGCACTCCTGCCCAACGTGCACTTGGCTCACCTCTCCGCCATCACAGCACCTGTATGACCATGTGCACCTGAGCAAACATGCAGTGAATAGTGTATTTGCTAAGACTATAAAAGATGTGGCACTTGGGCGACATCCTGAAACAGGAAGAAACTACAACAGAGAGTATCCAAGACCTCAGTACTACCATGGCCACACTCCCAGCAGGGGCCCATCCGCCCGCAATCCCCTCCTGGGGACCCAGGCCCCACCAGGCCTTCACCCAAGATGAACAAGGCCATGCCAGACCAGCCACCTGGACACGCCCCCGGCCAATGGGACCTGCTCACTGCCCCCAGCTGGCTAGACCTGCTTGCCTCCCCCGGCCAACTGAACCTGCTCACCACCCCCAGCCAACTGAACCCCAACCAACTGAACCAGCTGGTTGGCCCCAGTTAGCCAGCGCACTCAGAGCCATCCAGCTGCCCAGTCTACAGGGCCCCAGCTATGCAGACACCCCCAGAAGACCACAGAACTTCTTGGGTACTGGTATGGGTGAAATCAAAGCAGTACTGCAGTACATCTGTACTAAACTCATATAATATCAATACAAACAAGGTTAAGGTTTTCCTATAAGTAAACACATGCATGAATACGTAAATTAAGATTAGACCCATTATGCATCAATAGTTTAATAGTAATTAAAAAAAATAAGTTCAGTCAAAGTTCAATCATTCCATGTGTGCGTGCATGTGTGCACAAGTACTGTATTTTTATGCGTACATATATGGATGCAAGTAAGTGTGTCTATGTGTACATGGATATACAGTGCTGCTTGAAAGTATGTGAACCCCTTGAGCAGTTTAGATTTTTCTGTTGTTTTACCATGATTTTCTTATTCTATCATCACCAGTTTTTATGTATGAAATGTCAGATATATGTTTATCAGTTGCATGTACTTGTTTCGGATGATCCGCTGTGGTGACCCCTAACGGGAGCAGCCGAAAGTAGTAGTAGTAGTTGCATGTACTTGTTTAGTGGGACTTGTTTAAGTAGCCCAAAAACTACATGAAACATGGAATTAGTGTATGTGCAAAAGTAAGTGAACCCCCAGCTGCATTGGTTAAGTCAAACAGGTAACAGACTCAGGTGAAACACATTTGGGTGCTTAATTAATCATTTAAGCAGACCAATGAAATGAGACATCCTTGGGAAAGGGTTTGGCCTGCACTAATTAAAAGAGAGAGGAAACCAACCAAACCACTGTGGTCCCATACAAATCAACAATGCCAAGAGCAAAGGAGATATCCGAGGACATGAAGAAGAGGGTAGTGATAGCCCATCAGTCTGGGGAGGGATATAAGACCATCTCTAAAAGATTCCAGCTCCATCCATCCACTGTAAGACAAATAATTTAAAAATGGAGGGCCTTCAACATGACAGCAACTCTGCCTAGAAGTGGACGCCCATCAAAACTATCATCCAGAAGCACCAGAAAAATAATAAATCAGGTAAAGGCCAACCCACACATCACCTCTAGAGAGTTGCAGACCTCTCTGGTAGCATCTGGGACAAATGTGCATGCGTCTACAATCAGACGAAAATTGAATAGCCATGACATTCATGGGAGGGTTGCTAGAAAGAAGCCTCTGCTCTCAAAAAAGAACAAAGCTGCCCATTTCAACTTTGCCAGAGAGCACTTGGACAAACCAGAGACCTTCTGGAAGTCCATTCTCTGGACAGACGAGTCCAAAATAGATCACAATGGTCACAATCAAAACCAACATGTTTGGAGAAAAGCCAACACTGCATATGAAGAAAAGAACCTCCTCCCAACAGTAAAGCATGGTGGTGGAAATGTGAAGGTCTGGGGCTGCTTTTCTGCTTCTGGACCTGGACGACTCCATATTATCCAAGGAACCATGAATTCTCCAGCATATCAACAAATTCTTGACCAGAATCTCCTGCCATCAGTCAGGGAGTTGAAGCTGGGACGAAAATGGATTATGCAACAAGACAATTACCCAAAGCATTCCAGCAAAACTACAAAGGAATGGCTTCAGAGAAAGAGGATTCGTACTCTGGATTGGCCCAGTCAAAGTCCGGATCTTAATCCAATTGAAATGTTGTGGTGAGACCTGAAGAAGTTGGTACATACCAGATGTCCCTCCAACCTCTCTCAACTGGTTGAGTTCTACAAGGAGGAGTGGGCAAAAATCCCCATAAGCAGATGCGAGAGACTGGTTAGTGGTTACAGAAGATGTTTGGTTGAAGTAATGGCTGCAAAAGGAGGAACCACAAGCTACTAATACAAGGGTTCACATACTTTTGCACATGTTAAATTTTCAGTTTTTGTGAAATAAGCCACCTTTGTTGAATTAAATAATGAAAATATATCTCTTTTTGTGTGTGTGTCCATTATTTGGAAGGTGTGCTTTAGAAATTGGGATTTGGATGAATGTGTAATAAGCTGATTTTAATGTTTTTTACAAAAACAGTGACCATGTCTGGAGGGTTCACAAACTTTCAAGCAGCACTGTATGCTGTATATGTGTGTATGTGTCTCTGTGAGTAAATATATGTATGTGTACATATATGCCACTTATAATATACATTCCACTAATGGCTTTGCTTGTCAAATAACAATTATCTATTTTCCAAGTTAATCTCTTTTCAATAACAAGAAATTTCAACAACAAATTAGTATCTCTACAAGTACATGGAATATCCAAGGTTTGAAATCATCAGTCTTTGGTGTAAAAAGCTTAGAGATTTCCAGCAATGCATCAAGAACATGGACATAATCATTCTGCAGGAGACATGGTGTAAGGAAGACATTGCCATCAGTGCCCCTCAGATCATCATACCCTCCCAGAAACTCAGCACCACACACCAGGGCAGAAACTCAGGGGTACTCATAATATGGTACAAAGCTAAATTCCACAAATTTATAAAAATCCTAAAAGTCAAAAAATCACATGCTTGGATAAAAATTAAGGAAAATCTACTCTCAGCACAGAAAGGCGTATTCCTCTGTGCTGTATACATACCCCCTAAAGAATCCCCCTATTACAACAAATACACTTTCTCTGAGCTTGGAAAAAGAGGCGAGCCATTTCCAGGCCCAGGGAAATGTGCTCATCTGCAGCGATCTGAATGCAAGGACAGGAACCCAGCCTGATTTCAATGATGAAAGAAAAAGGAAATGATTGACATAACTAATAAACAGTCATATATTAACAACCTGACCTGTTCCGACAGAAATAACCACGACCACACAGTCAACAAAAACGGAAAGGACTTGCTGCAGCTCTGTCAAAACTTGGGTCTGTACATCATCAATGGTAGGGTACGAGGGGACTCTCGAGGGCGATACACATTTTGCTCACCTCTTGGGAATAGTATAGTAGATTGTATGATAACAGATCCCTTTTCTCTCAAAGCATTCACTGTTAAACCACTAACCCCAATGTCTGATCACAGTCAAATCACTGTATAGTACATCAAAAAGACAGATAACAACACTACACACACAAAGCCCAGTAAGCTGTTCCATATCAAGAAATCATACAGATGGGCCCAAAACAGTACTGAAAATTTCCAGAAAGCAATTGGCAGCCACGAAATTCAAACACTTTTAGACACCTTTCTGGATACCACATATACTCACAGTAAAGGAGTCAACCTGGCAATACATAATATCTATACCATCTTTATAAAAACAGCACAGAAATCTCAACTGAAACAGAATAAACCAAAAACCAAACTTAAAAAAGACAATTGGTCTGACCAAGATTGCAAAAACATCAGAAAATAACTTTATCCAATCAGAAACATAGAGACCCAAATAATACAGACATTCGCCTTCTTTACTGTGAAAAATTAAAACAATACAAACGTACGCTCAGAACCACAAAAAAAAAACAGTACACCTCCAAGCAAGTGACACTAATTGGAGTTAATCAATACAAATCAGTTCTGGAATAATTGGAACAAACTTAAAAAATCCAAACAAGAAGAATTGGCAATACAAGTTGGAGAAATATGGCCCAACCATTTCCAAATGCTCTTTAAAAAAGTTGAATCAAATACAAACCCTAATCAGGGCCATATAAACAAAAGACTTGAAGAATTCGAATTGGCTATTAAAGATAACCAGAACCCACTAGACTTCCCTATTACTGAGCAGGAACTTGAGGACAAAATCGAACAAGAAAAACTAAGAAAGCACCTGGACCTCACAGCATCCTAAATGAGATGCTAAAATGCCTGAGCTCAAAATTTGGATTGGCCATCTCAAAATTGTTTAATTTGGTTCTGAGCGTAGATTATTTCCCTGACATCTGGACTCTAGGACTAATAACCCCAATCTTTAAAAATGGATACAAATTTGACCCTAATAACTACCGAGGCGTTTGTGTGAACAGTAATCTGGGGAAGAATTTTTGTAATATTATAAATTCTAGCTTGCTAGACTTCCTTATGAAACACAATGTCTTGAGTAGAAGCCAAATTGGATTTTTACCAAATTACTGCACATCTGATCATATTTACACCCAGCACACCCTAATTGATAAGCATGTAGTCCAAAATGAAAGCAACATTTTTGCATGCTTCACTGATTTCAGAAAAGCTTTCGACTCTACCTGGCACCAAGGATTGTTTTACAAAGTTATTGAAAGTGGTATAGGGGGTAAAACCTATGACATTATTAAATCAATGTACACAGAAAATAAGTGTGGAATAAAAATTGGCGATAAAAGAACACATTTCCTCGCTCAGGAGCATGGAGTGAGATAGGGATGCTGCTTGAGTCCAACTTTCTTCAACATTTACATCAACGAATTGGCAAAAACTCTAGACCAATCAGCAGCACCCGGCCTCACTCTACATGACTCAGAGATCAAATAACTGCTCTATGCAGATGACCTGGTTCTGCTGTCTCGTACTGCACAGGGCTTACAGCAGAACCTGGACCTGCTGGAGCAGTACTGCCAGACCTGGGCCCTGGCAGTAAACATGAAACAGACCAAAATCTTTTTTTTTTTCAAAAAAGATCCAGATCTCAGTGAATGAAATATACATTCACATTAGGAGGTAACCATATTGAACATTCCCAGAACTATAATTATTTAGGACTAAAAATCAGCAACACAGGAAATTTTAACCTGGCAGTGAGTGAGCTGGAAGAAAAAGCACACTGGGCTTTCTATGCCATAAAACGACACATATTTGTAGACATTATCCAATTCAATGTATTGTCATTGAAAACAATGTGCAGGCACATGTTAAAAATGAAATAAATTCCAATTAGAATCTGGCTGAAAATATTCCAATCAGTAGTCGAACCAATTGCCCTTTATGGTAGTGAAGTGTAGGGTCCAATTACAAATCAAGAATTTAGCAACTGGGACAAACATCCAATTGAGACCTTGCATGCAGAATTCTGTAAGAACCTTTTACATGTCCAGAGGAGAACAACAAACAATGCATGCAGGGCAGAATTAGGCCAATATCCATTACTGATCAAAATACAGAAAAGGGCAATCAAATTCTGGCAACATTTGAAAAACAGTGACCCCCACTCATACCATTGCAAAGCCTTGCAATACCAAGAGTTGAGCAAAACCAGTCTCGTCACTCAACTGGTCCTGACGCTCAGTACACTAACACTTCACAGCCTCAGAACCAAAACATCAGAATCTATCAAATTATAACTCACCAAAAACTAAATTATATTAGTTATTGGGACACAAACTAAAAACCAACATAAAATGCAATAATATCTGGCCCTAAAAAGACAGTACACTGTGGCAGAGTATCTGCACACAGTGACTGATACTAGAGAATACTGAGAACTACCTTGACGAAGTACAGACTCAGTGAGCACGGCCTGGCCGTAGAAACAGGCCGACACACAAACATGGCTGCTGGCAGAAGAGAGGCTGTGCTCACACTGTGACATGGGAGAGGCGGAGACAGAGCTGCACTTCATCATCACCTGTCCTAAGTATAACCAAATTGGAAATCATTACTACCCAAAAATTGAACAGATCCACCCAAACTTCAGAAACCTCTCTGACATCAACAAACTAGCCATCCTCCTGGGAGAGGAGACAAGCTGCAACACAGCAGCTAAATACATTGTTGCATGTCACAATCTGAGGGACAGTGAGTGAGCACCCCATCCACACACCGACACACACACACTCACCTACACACTTACACACACATCCACCTACACACGCACCCACACACCTACGCACACACACACACAGGTTTCTTCCTTTTCTGTTTTTTGTTCTTCTCTTCTTTGTCCTTCAAGTTCAGTTAACGTTTGCACTACTAAATGTATTGTTAAATTGGCTGGTTGATTGTTTGATTTCAACAATACAGCCCTGTTAAATTGAATTAATTTGTTGAATCAGGGTTGGAGTGAAAACCGGCAGGAGGATAACTCCAGGAGCAGAGTTGGGCACCACTGCCACACCATGGTCACAACCTGTTCTAACTCCTCCCCTCTGGTAGGCGCTATAGAGCACTTTACCCCAAAACAACCAGATACAAGAACAGTTTCTTTCTGCAGGTCGTCAATCTGATGAACAGGTAACACTGTCATGATAAATCTAAGCATGCTGTATAAAGTGTACAGTGATAGTATTGGGTGGTTGGGCTAACAAATATGGTATACCCATCTATAGCTCACACTGCAGCAACAGCAACATAACATCTGAGATACCAAGTTACAGCAATGACACTATACCTTGTTACAGCAAGTGCTCGACAACAACACTAAAGAGAAGTATAATGGCCTGATGCCAAAAAACTCTCTCTCACACACACACACACACGCCATTTGACTATTTTTCTCTGTACACATCAGCACATGCCATTTTTAACAAGAACAACATATGCAATGATGGCATGATATGCTACATGACAGAACAGAATGCTGAATTATGTAGCCTACAATGTCAGAAAAGGGCTCACCTAACAATGCACAACAAAACGTGTCCCAACTGAAACGACTGCCAGTAAATACTGCAACTGTTTTTATCACAACTGTTTTGCAATACGTTGTGTCAAAAATGTCCCGAATAAAACAATTTGGTAAGCACAGCAAAAATAACGGTCATTATAGAAGAGAGACAAGCAATATGTAGACAGGAAAGCTAAACGTGTCTGGTGGTCTTTTAAGAGGTCTATAGGCTTGGGCCTACCTTATTTGAAGAGAAGCTCACTTCGACGCATCCCTTTTGTTTGCATCCCTTTCCGGGATGCAAACAGTTTAATCGCCATGTCACTGAAGGCTGGTGATTTTTGGATGAATTCCCGCTCAATAGACAGCATAGCCAGGGCGTTCAGCCTATGTACTTTGGAGGAATGATTTGATCCTCTTAAGTGGACTGAAACACCTCTCTGACTCTGGAGATGTCATGGGGGTTGTGATGGCTATTTGTGTTAATTTCAATGTTTCAGAAAAAAGTGCTCTGAAGATTGCTCTCAGATTGTTCCCTGTGCACAATCACACACTGGTTTACACATGCCACATCGGTTGTCTCATCAGCTTTTACCTGTGAATGGTTATAATGTTTTGGCTCATCGGTATATATTACCTGTAATTTCATGACTAAAAGCACATGTTAACATAAAACGCTTCTGGGCGTTAGAGCAACTTTGCAGCAGTGGTAGACTATTACAAGCAGTGTTTTCCCTTTTTACTTTAATTCTTATTTGGGAGAGATGTTTCCTCTGGAGGCCTAATTGCTTTTAGAGGGAACTGCCCTACGCTCTCTGTTGTGGAATAAGTATAAAACATCAGAGTACTTATTATGGAAACATAATATGGTTGTTTTGCGTCAGAAAGCGGACATATTTTTAGAGTAAAAATGATATAAAAAAACAAAACAAAACAAAACCACATTGCCTGGCATGTGCAAGGCTGTTCACAGAACTAGCCGAATTTGTCACAAACCAGTCTCCGGTGCGCAATGGTGTACAGCTGGCCAACATGTCACGAGAGTGATGGAGTTGCCTTGTTGGCGAAGTGTCTCCATTTCCAGTCCTTTTTCTTTATTTACATCAATCTGCCAAAATGTCTTCAGTTAGACAACTGAAGACATTGAGAGAGAGTGTGTGTGTGTGTGTGTGTGTGTGTGTGTGTGTTGGGTGATTTATCACTTTAATGAACTACTTGCTCTCACCCATCCTCTAGTGGCCAAGCCAAGTTTCTATGTGTCACTTACCCTGGTTTCCAGCGTACATGGCGTAGTTACATAAAGTCCTGTGTACGTGGTGAGTGTCTGTCAGTACCAAACACTGGAGCAGAAGGAGCCCTAGTACTAAATCAGAACAGACCATGTGGGCTGCAGAATGTGGGTCATAAACCAGAAATTACAAGCTGCTAGAATTGAACAGCAGGGAGAGGGAGGTGTGAAATTGCTGTCTGACTGGTTGGGACAAGAGTGGAGAAGAAGAAGGAGAAGGACAGAAGAAGGGTGAGGAGTAATGAGGAGGGGGGGCAGAAGTGTGAATGTGCATTCTTGTTTTGGAGTGTTAGGATCTGGCTGTCGGGCTGACAGTGGTCTTTTGAGCTGACAGATGATGAGGGATGCAGAGTGGAGCGAGCAGAGGAGCCGTGGTGGTGGTGGACAGCTGGTCGGCTGAGGGGGACAGGAGAGACAGGACGAAGAAGGCGGGGGAAAGGGAGATGAACAATACCCAAGTTGGAACAGTTCAAAGAGAGGAAGGGAAAGGAGAGAAGAGAAGAGAGGATGAGAGAAGACCGGAGTAGGAAAAAGAGCAATGCAGAACAAAGGAATGGGGAAGAGAGGAGGGGTGGGAATGTTTGGCAAAAAATAGGAGAGAAGACGAAAGGCTAAAAGAAGGCGTGAGATGAAAGGACAGAAGAGGGTGAGAGAAGAGAGGAAAAGATAGAAGGGGAGAGGGGAGGATTGAGATGAGGCAGAGAAAAAGGAGCAGAGAGGCCAGGAAACAAACGAGAGAGCAGAGATGGATGTGGGGCATTTGCCTGCCTCTGCTCAGATGGTGTTTACTCACACACTGACTACCAGTGAGAGAGAGAGGGGGGGGGATTGTGGGTATCTGGTATGTTGAGCTGCCTGTTTTAAAATAGTCTTTGTGTGTGTGCGCATCGGTGCATGTGTGCATGTAGATAATATGTTCCCCTAAAGTCTGTCTTGATGTGCATTATGTTCTCCAAACTTAACTTCTTCTCTTTTCTCTCTCACTTTGCTGATCTCACAAGCTGCCTTTTGTCATTCTGAATCTTATCTTATATCAAAATGATTTGCACTACTCAACTACAATATTAATCTTCTCATTTTAAAAACTGAAGACATTTTTGAATGGAAAACAGTAACGCAGTAAAACCTAATTAAAGAGAAGCAGCCACATTTGAAAGGTGGCCACATTGACCACAATTGAAAGTTACCTGCACTTTCCCCAGGTGGGCAGTGTTAGTTTTCTAGTTTGGGTGAGAGCTGTAGGAAGCGAGAAGACAGAGAAAGAGAGAAGAAAAAGCATGTGGTAGAAAAATGTAAATCGGTAGAGGGTCGATACAACAGCAAGGATCAGGAGGTGTTGGATGGCAAGGCCTATATAGATAATCACCACACCGACCACCTAAGACCTCTTCGTCTTTTATTTCTTTTCGCACCTCCCCCCCTCCCTACTTCTTCCACCTTCCCTTTTTCTTTTCTATTTTTTTTCTTTTATGTCTCTGATTACCTTGTTTTATTCTTCTCAACACCTCCTTTCATGTAATTGCCCCCCCCCCCACTTCCAATTATTTTTATCTTGTTACAATGTTACAATTTCATTTAGCAGATGCTTTTAAGTGATGTACATCTGAGAGTTAACACAACACAATAAAGGATCTAGTCAGGGGGCAACAATGCAAGTAACAAAAGTGACAAAAAACTAAGTTCAAGTCCGATAGTACATGGGTGTCAACAGGCAGAGCACAAAGGCAAAGCATAGGGTGCATATAAGTGATTTAAAAAAAATTTTTTTTACATTAATATCAGGTGTGGAGGTGTTCGTCAAAGAGCTGGGTCTTCTTAAAGATGGAGAGGGACTCAACTGATTGAATGGAGTTTGATAGCTCATTCCACCATTGGGGAACTACAGAAGAGAAGAGTCTGGCTAGTAACTTAGGCCCCGTTGTGGTAGAAGTGCCAGGCGCCTTTCATTGGCAGAGTGTTGTGAGCAGAACTGAGTGTAGACCTGAATGAGGGAGCTCAGTTAGGCAGGAGCCATTTTAGTTGCTGTTTTGTAAGCGAGCATCAAGGTTTTGAATTTTATGTGGGCAGCTACTGGAAGCCAGTGGAAGGATATGAACAGTGGAGTGACATGTGCTGTTTTGGTTTGGTTGAAGACCAGACACATCACCACATTCTGGATCATTTGCAGAAGCTTGAAAGTGCATGCAGAGAGACCTGCCAGTAAGGAGTTGCAGTAGTCAATGCGTGATATTACAAGAGCCTGTACAAGGAGTTGTGCTGCATGCTCAGACAGGTATGGTCTAATTTTCCTAATGTTTTACAGGGCAAATCGGCACGACCGAGCAATCAAGGTCACGTGAACCTTAAAGGTTAGTTGGTCATCAATCATGACACCCAGGTTTCGGGCAGACTTTGTGGGCATGAGTGGACATGAGTGGGCATGGAGTACCAGAGCTGAACCCGCCCCCGTCTGATTTTCACAACAAAGGAAACAATAGAGGGCGCAACTCACGTCTGCTGACCCAGCTACTGAAGCTCAGAGAGTGAAACTAGCAAGTGCTCAGCCCAACAAAGCCTGATAACGGCCTAAAACTCAAAACAAGTTTTAAATCACTTACCAACCGACTGCAATGTCCTATGTTCAAGATCAGAGCTTATCTCCTTTTCTAATTGATCCCTCTTGCCTTCTCTTTCTTCTGTCTGCCTGCTGATTCATTCTCATTTATTCCATCACTGTCTCCATCGACTCATCTATGATGTTGCTTTCAAAATTATCAAGATATCTCTTTCCCTTGCAATTTTCTTAAGCTCTTCTTGTAAGATCTCTTGGTGTTCCCAGGCTAGCTGGGGAGCTTTAACTCCTCCAGTGTATCCTAGCTCTGCTCCACAGTCACTTGCCAGCTTGTTGTTAATGGTAGGCCAAATGCACGTGCCTGGTAGGACACCTCATTCATGCAGCCTAACAACAAGCCTTAGTTCAACTCCACACACTTCCTGGATCGCTGAGTTCCTCACTGTGTCATAAATGGTCGGTCCTGCTGTTCTTGCAAAGCTGGCATAAGTCCTGCAAGGTCATCTTTTGCTATGTGAATTAACGGTCTGGAAAGCATCCATTGACAACTCAATGAGCCTTGCAGCTAGAAGCTGAAGCAATCGCCAATCAGCAAACTATGTGGAGAAGTTTAGATGATAACGATTAGCAGCATACTTTGAAAATGACAAAAATGGCTGCGCTAGGAGAGGTTAGTGCCAATGCTGCCATAGTTTTATCAGAATTGGAGTTCATTAACTATTTGAAAAATGAAGAAAATCGTATTGAGGGCCTTTTTCAGACATAATAACTAGCTATATGGACTGATCTGCTAGCAGTAGTGGTGTTTAATACTAGAGGATCTGTATGTGTGGAAATTTGAGATCTGCACAGCCCAAAGAAACAACAGGTGGCTACTGCCTTGTGGGCTCGCCACCTGCAAGATGCTGGAAATGAGTTTTCCCTTTTTTGTCCTATTTACTATTGCCTTCTCCTTGTATTTTCTTTCTATTTAACTTCCTGCTTTCTTTTTTTGCATCTCATAAACCTCATCATTGCATGCCGTTCTTTAACAGGCCAAAAATGCAGTTTATGAATGTTTAAATGGAGAGAGAATATCTAATACTCTACAAAGTTATATATGTATATAAATGTACATCTACTACTACTTTCGGCTGCTCCCGTTAGGGGTCGCCACAGCGGATCATCCGTTTCCATTTCTTCCTGTCTTCTGCGTCTTCCTCTGTCACACCAGCCACCTGCATGTCTTCCCTCACCACATCCATAAACCTCCTCTTTGGCCTTCCTCTTCTCCTCTTCCCTGGCAGCTCCATATTCAGCATCCTTCTCCCAATATACTCAGCATCTCTCCTCCACACATGTCCAAGCCATCTCAATCTTGCCTCTCTTGCTTTGTCTCCAAACCGTCCAACCTGAGCGGTCCCTCTAATATAATCGTTCCTAATCCTGTCCTTCTTCGTTACTCCCAGTGAAAATCTTAGCATCTTCAACTCTGCCACCTCCAGCTCCGCCTCCTGTCTTTTCGTCAGTGCCAATGTCTCCAAACCATATAACATAGCTGGTCTCACAACCATCTTGTAAACTTTCCCTTTAACTCTTGCTGGTACCCTTCTGTCGCAAATCACTCCTGACACTCTTCTCCACCCACTCCAACCTGTCTGCACTCTCTTTTTCACCTCTCTACTGCACTCCCCGTTACTTTGGACAGTTGACCCCAAGTATTTAAACTCAGATGTCTTTGTCACCTCCACTCCTTGTATCCTGACCATTCCACTGTCCTCTCTCTCATTCACGCATAGGTATTCCGTCTTGCTCCTACTGACTTTCATTCCTCTTCTCTCCAGTGCATACCTCCACCTCTCCAGGCTCTCCTCAACCTGCACCCTACTCTCACTACAGATCACAATGTCATCCGCGAACATCATCGTCCATGGAGACTCCTGCCTGATCTTGTCCGTCAACCTGTCCATCACCATTGCAAACAAGAAAGGGCTAAGAGCCGATCCTTGATGTAATCCCACCTCCACCTTGAACCCATCCGTCATTCCAACCGCACACCTCACCATTGTCACACTTCCCTCATACGTGTCCTGCACCACTCCTACATACTTCTCTGCAACTCCTGACTTCCTCATACAATACCACACCTCCTCTCTCGGTACTCTGTCATAAGCTTTCTCTAAATCTACAAAGACACAGTGCAACTCTTTCTGGCCTTCTCTATACTTCTCAATCAACATTCTCAAAGCAAACATCGCATCTGTGGTGCTCTTTCGTGGCATGAAACCATACTGCTGCTCGCTGATCGTCACCTCTCCTCTTAACCTAGCTTCTATTACTCTTTCCCAAATCTTCATGCTGTGGCTGATCAACTTTATACCTCTGTAGTTGTTACAGTTCTGCACATCGCCCTTGTTCTTGAAAATCGGTACCAGTATGCTTCTTCTCCACTCCTCAGGCATCCTCTCACTTTCCAGGATTGTGTTAAACAATCTAGTTAGAAACTCCACTGCCATCTCTCCTAAACATCTCCATGCCTCCACAGGTATGTCATCAGGACCAACTGCCTTTCCATTCTTCATCCTCTTCATAGCTGCCCTCACTTCCTCCTTGCTAATCCGCTGAACTTCCTGATTCACTATCCCTACATCATCCAACCTTCTCTCTCTCTCATTTTCTTCATTCATCAGCCCCTCAAAGTATTCCTTCCACCTTCTTAGCACACTCTCCTCGCTTGTCAGCACATTTCCATCTCTATCCTTGATCGCCCTAACTTGCTGCACATCCTTTGCAGCTTGGTCCCTCTGTCTAGCCAATCGGTACAAGTCCTTTTCTCCTTCCTTAGTGTCTAATCTGTCATACAACTCACCATACGCCTTTTCCTTTGCCTTTGCCACCTCTCTCTTTGCTTTACGCTGCATCTCCTTGTACTCCTGTCTACTTTCTTCATCTCTCTGACTATCCCACTTCTTCTTTGCCAACCTTTTCCTCTGTATAATTTGCTGTACTTCCTCATTCCACCACCAAGTCTCCTTGTCTTCCTTCCTCTGTCCTGATGACACACCAAGTACCTTCCTAGCTGTCTCCCTCACTATTTCTGCAGTGGTTTTCCAGCCATCTGGCAACTCTTCACTACCACCCAGTGCCTGTCTTAACTCCTGCCTGAACTCCACACAACAGTCTTCCTTCTTCAACTTCCACCATTTGATCTTCGGCTGTGTCTTCACTCGCTTCCTCTTCTTGGTCTCCAAAGTCATCCTACAGACCACCATCCGATGCTGCCTGGCTACGCTCTCCCCTGTCACCACCTTGCAGTCTCCAATCCCTTTTAGATGGTGCCTTCTACATAAGATATAGTCCACCTGTGTGCACTTTCCTCCACTCTTGTACGTCACCCTGTGTTCCTCCCTCTTCTTGAAATATGTATTCACCACAGCCATTTCCATCCTTTTCGCAAAATCGACCACCATCTGTCCTTCCACATTTCTCTTCTTGACTCCATACTTTCCCATCACCTCCTCATCACCTCTGTTCCCTTCACCAACATGTCCATTGAAGTCCGCTCCAATCACCACTCTCTCCTCCTTGGGTACCCTCTCCACCATGTCGTCCAACTCATTCCAGAATTCTTCTTTTTCATCCATCTCACACCCAACTTGCGGGGCATATGCGCTGATAACATTCAGCAATAAACCTTCAATTTCCAGCTTCATACTCATCACTCTGTCTGACACTCTCTTCACCTCCAGCACGCTCTTGACATACTCTTCCTTCAGAATTACCCCTACCCCATTTCTCCTCCCATTCACACCATGGTAGAAGAGTTTGAACCCACCTCCGATACTCCTGGCCTTACTCCCCTTCCACCTGGTCTCTTGCACACACAGTATGCCTACCTTTCTTCTTTCCATCATGTCAGCCAGCTCTCTCCCTTTACCAGTCATAGTGCCAACATTCAAAGTTCCAACTCTCACCTCCACATGCCTACCCTTCCTCCTCTCTAGCTGCCTCTGGACATGCTTTCCTCCTCTCCTTCTCCTTCGCCCAACAGTAGCATAGTTTCCACCGACACCCTGCTGGTTAACAGTACCGGTGGCGGTCGTTGGTAACCCGGGCCTCGACCGATCCGGTATGTAAGTCTTATTTATGATCCGCATATTTCATTTGGCAAAGATTTTACGCCGGATGCCCTTCCTGACGCAACCCTCCCCATTTGTCCGGGCTTGGGACCGGCACTAAGGATGCACTGGCTTGTGCATCCTCAGTGGCTGGGTTATGTATATAAATGTACATATAATACTCAAATTGGTCGACAAAAGTGCACCTGAGGATAAAAGCATTATAAATCAGCACCTACTCATTCATGATCTAATAACCTGGGGAACTAGGTGTGAAAATTGCCTTTGAATAATGCACTGATTTTCATAGGCGAAAGGTGAGGCAGAGTATGGGGAAGGCTAATATTTGATCAGCTATCACACTTGTTTTAACAACCACGAAGGACAATGTTTTAGCTTCATAACAGCAATTCTATGCACTGACTGCAAACAATAATGCACAGCTAATAATGCAACACAGTAAAAGTAGGCCAATTATTAAAGTTACAGTGGTGCTTGAAAGTTTGTGAACCCTTTAGAATTTTCTATATTTCTGCATAAATATGACATAAAACTCATCAAATTTTCACACAAGTCCTAAAATTAGATAAAGAGAACCCAATTAAACAAATGAGACACAAATATTGGTCATTTATTTATTGAGGACAATGATCCAATATTACATTTCTGTGAGTGGCAAAAGTATGTGAACCTCTAGGATTAGCAGTTAATTTGAAGTTGAAATTAGAGTCAGGTGTTTTCAAATAATGGGATGACAATCAGGTGTGCGTTGGCGCCCTGTTTTATTTAAAGAAAAGGGATCTATCAAAGTCTGATCTTCACAATGTTAAGGTTTGTAGAACGAACCCAATAGCGACAACACAAGACAAAGTAAAGCACCAACCTGGCAGGACTCGTAGAGGAGAGCCGGCCGGGCCTGGACAGAAGGGGGAGGCGCTTCAGGCGGAACTTGAGAATAGCTTCTTAAAAATGGGAAAACGTAAACTGCCCCCTTAATCCGAAAAGGAAAAAACGTAACTGCTCCTTTAAAGTCCGAAAGGGAAAAAACGTAAACTGCTCCTTTAAAGTCCGAAAGGGAAAAAAACACAAACTGCTCCTTATAGGTAGAAGTCCAACCGAGTAATAAGATCCACAGTGAGAGAGGAGAAATTAGAATATCAAAAACTTGATCTCAACTAGAAAATCACGATGGGAAAATCCAATGGGGAAAACACAAAGAGAGTTCTTCTCCGAACAAGCTCTCAAGGAGAACTGACACAAGGGAATAATCAAACAAGCAAAAACACGGAGAATACTACAATCTGTACTCCACCGGGAGACACAGAAATGTCACAAAACTCGAGACGAAGAATTTACTCACGGGACTGTTCAGGACGAACTCGCGACGAGTTCTGGAAAGCAAACAAACTTATACTAGAGTGGTTAACGAGTAGGTAGGCTGCAGGTGTTTCAGACGCGCCCTTCCCCCGCTCTCATTGCTGGTTGCCAGGTTGGTCAACAGACCGAGCCCTAACAGTACCCCCCCCCCCTCTACGGGAGCCACCAGGCGACCTGCCAGGCTTGTCAGGGTGACGGCGATAGAACTCAGCGAGCAGACCAGGGTCCATGATGAGCTGGCGGGATACCCAGCTTCGTTCCTCCACCCCATAGCCCTCCCAGTCAACCAAATACTGGAACCCCCGTCCCCTGCGTCGGACGTCCATCAGCCGACGGACCTTCCACTGTGGATGCCCATCCACAATCTCAGGGGGAGGCGGAGCTGGGGCCGGAGGCATAAGGGGGCTCTCGGAGACAGGCTTTACTCGGGACACATGAAAAACCGGATGGATCTTCATGGAGGCCGGGAGCTTAAGACGCACAACTGCAGGACTGGGTACTTCCTGGATCTCGAAGGGTCCAACGAACTGGGGATTCAGCTTCTTGGCAGAGGACTGAAGGGGGAGATCCTTGGTGGACAGCCAGACTCTCTGTCCGGGTTGGTAAGCTGGTGCTGTGGATCGGCGACGGTTAGCTCCTCGTCTGGCACGTTCCGTAGCACGGAGCAGCGCAGCCCTGGTGATCTCCCAGACACGACGACAGCGGTCCAGATGAGTCTGCACGGAGGGAACCTCCACTTCGGACTCCTGTGCAGAGAAGACGGGCGGCTGGTAACCCAGGGATGCCTCAAAGGGCGAGAGGCCGGTGGCGGAGCTGACCAAGGAGTTGACCGCATACTCGACCCAGGGGAGAAACTGACTCCAGGAGGTTGGCTTCTTGGCAGCGACGCAACGGAGAGCAGATTCCACACTCTGGTTCATCCTCTCAGTCTGTCCGTTAGTCTGCGGATGATATCCCGACGAAAGGCTGACCGAGGCGCCCAACCCCTTGCAGAAAGCACGCCACACACGGGAAACAAACTGGGGCCCTCTGTCTGACACAATGTCCTTGGGAAGTCCATGCAAACGGAAGACGTGGCTCATCAGGAGGTCAGCGGTTTCTGAAGCAGAAGGAAGCTTAGGCAAAGCCACCAGGTGAACACCCTTGCTGAAGCGATCCACCACCGTCAGGATCACTGTGTTGCCCTGAGACGGAGGAAGTCCAGAGACAAAATCCAACGCCACATGGGACCAGGGCCGACTGGGAATAGGAAGGGGCTGCAGCAGACCAGCCGGTGCCTGGTGAGAGGCCTTGCTGCGGGCACAGATGGTGCAGGCCATGACGAACTCCTTGACGTCCCTCCTCATAGTGGGCCACCAGAACCGTCGAGCTATGAAAGTGAAAGTGCGGTGGACTCCAGGGTGGCAAGCGAGCTGACTGGTGTGGCCCCATTTGAGGACCCGAGACCTCACTGAGTCCGGAACAAACAGTCGGCGAGGCGGCACGTTGCTCGGGGCTGGACTGGAGCGCAAGGCGCGCTTGACCACCGTTTCAAGGCCCCAGGTCACCACACCAACGACCTTGGTCTCAGGGAGGACGGGACTTGGCTCCACCGTTACAGGTTCCTTAAGGTGTTGACGAGACAGAGCATCTGCCTTGGTGTTGCGGGAGCCAGGACGATAAGTCAGTGTGAAGTCGAACCGACTGAGGAAACTGGCCCACCGTGCCTGCCGACCATTGAGACGTTTGGTTGCCCGGATGAACGTCAGGTTCTTATGATCAGTCCAGATGGTAAATGGATGCTCTGCCCCCTCCAGCCAATGGCGCCATTCCTCAAGTGCAGCCACTACAGCGAGAAGCTCCCGATTACCAACATCGTAGTTCTCCTCGGCGGGAAGGAACCGGCGGGAGAAGAACGCGCAAGGATGAACCTTCTGGTCGGCCTCTGATCGTTGGGAGAGCACAGCCCCCAATCCGGTGTCCGAAGCGTCCACCTCAACTATGAACTGCCTCTTGGGATCGGGATGGAGTAGGACGGGGGCACTGGTGAACCTCTCCTTGAGCGACAGAAATGCAGAGCGAGCAGCTGGGGACCAGACGAACGGCTGAGAGGGGGAGGTTAGACGGGTGAGGGGTTCTGCTACAGAGCTGTAGTTTCGGACGAACCTCCTGTAAAAGTTCGCGAACCCGAGGAAGCTCTGCAGTTCCTTACGTGACTTAGGATCCGGCCATTCCACCACCGCTTTGATCTTGCGAGGATCAGCTCGAGTCTTGCCTCCCTCCACGATAAAACCTAAGTAGTCCACTGACTCAGAATGGAACAGGCATTTCTCAGCCTTGACGAACAGCCGGTTACGAAGGAGGCGTTCGAGAACCTGCCGCACGTGCTGGACATGCTCCTCGAGGGACCTGGAGAAGATGAGGATGTCATCAAGGTAGACGACAACGAATTGGTCGAGCATGTCGCGAAGGATGTCATTCATGAGTGCCTGGAACACCGCCGGGGCGTTGGTGAGGCCGAACGGCATTACCAGGTACTCATAATGACCACGGGGAGTCTTAAAGGCTGTCTTCCACTCGTCCCCTTTCCGGATCCGAACGAGATGGTAGGCGTTCCGGAGATCCAGCTTAGTGAAGACAGTCGCCTGGGTCAGGGGTTCGAGGGTGGAGCTCATCAGAGGCAGGGGGTATTTATTCTTGATGGTGATGTCGTTGAGTTGGCGATAATCAATGCAGGGTCGGAGACCACCATCCTTCTTCTTAACGAAAAAGAAACCAGCTGCCACCTGGGAGGATGAGGGTCGGATGAGCCCTGCCGCCAACGATTCTGAAATGTAATCGTCCATAGCAGCCTTCTCGGGAATGGAAAGGCTGTAAAGACGACTGCTAGGGAGAGAGGCCCCAGGACGGAGGTTGATAGCACAATCATATGGCCGATGCGGAGGGAGAGACTGAGCCCGCGTCTTGCTGAAGACCTCCCCGAGATCATGATACTCGGGAGGAACAGAGGAAAGATCGGGAGGAGGGGCAATCGGAACAGTCTGGACTACTGGACCAGGTGCGGCCTGAAGACACCGGGCGTGACAGGAGGAGCTCCACTCCAAAATGTTACCAGACGACCAAGCAATGTGTGGCTCATGCTGAGCCAACCAGGGACGCCCCAAGATCACAGGAACTAAGGGAGACTGGATGACGAAGAACTGAAGGCTCTCCACATGGTCTCCAGCAATAGTGAGAGACACGGGACAGGACTGTCGGGTAACACTGGCCAGGCGGCGCTCATCCAGAGCAAAGGCCTCTATTGGCCTCTCAAATTCCTCACATGGAATGTTAGCTTGAGCAGCAAACGTAGAGTCCAAGAAACACCCATCAGCTCCCGAATCGATGAGTGCGCCTACAGTGAGCCGCTGGTCTGCCCAAGCCAGGGTAACGCTCACAAGATGGTTAGCCGGAGCA
This sequence comes from Lampris incognitus, assembly GCF_029633865.1. NCBI lineage: Eukaryota > Metazoa > Chordata > Actinopteri > Lampriformes > Lampridae > Lampris > Lampris incognitus. Next base: position 104,634,644 of record NC_079212.1, on the reverse strand, counting down.
GGATGGCGGGAACAGGAAAGACGGCTCACTAGGATCTCCCGGGGTCCCAGTGAGCCTAATCTTTTGGCCGCGTAGGACACTCGCTGATCCGGTGTCCCTTAAGACCGCAGTAAAGACAGAGACCTGCCTTGAACCGGGCCTCACGTTCAGCGGGAGTCAGTCGTGTACGCCC